>NW_027139630.1:0-130680 GCF_035084215.1 Heptranchias perlo | reverse complement strand
TCTATCCCTCTCTCCCGCTCTCTCTGTCTTTTTCTCTCTCTATCCCTCTCTCCATCATTCTCTCTCTCTCTCTGCCTCTCTCCTCCACTCTCTCTGTCCCTCCCTCTCTCAGCCTCTCTTCTCCTCTCTCTGACCTTTTCTCTCTCTCTCTCTCCCCCTCTCTCTCTCTGTTTTACTCTCTATCTATCTGTCCCCCTCGCTTTCTCGCTGCCTATCTCCCCCTCTCCCTCTGTCTTTTTCTCTCTCTCTCTCCTCTCTCTCTCTCTCTCCCTCTCTCTCTCTGTCCATTTCTCTCTCTCCCCCTCTCTCTCTCTCTCGGCCTCTCACACCCTCTGACACTGAGACACACACGGGCCGTACAGTACCAGACAGGAGTGAATCGTTCCCTTTTACCCACTGTGTACTATACATGTACAGGAGCTGACACTGAGACACACACTGAGGCCGTACAGTACCCGAGTACTTTCCTAACAAGAGAAATTCGGAAAGACAACAGAGAGAGAGGGACAGAGAGAGAGGGGGTGAGAGGCAGAGAGAGAGAGAGAGAGAGAGAGAAAAAGACAGAGCGGGGAGACAGAGAGAGAGGAGGCGAGAGGCAGAGAGAGAGAGAAAAAGATGGAGACAGGGCGAGAGAGAGGCAGAGAGTGAATTGGTACTGCCTGGTGATTTACCCGATTCCTGCGAGCAGCCAGGCCTCTCTGGGCTGTTTAATGGCTTCTCAACAGCAAGGGGGGCCCCCATCTCCCACCCACCAAAAAACTCTTTCAATCAGATGCTTCCTCTCACCCTCACACATTACCACTGTTGCAAGCCGCACACCCACAACTCACAGGTCACACACACTGGCAGCTATTCAACCATGACAGGCACATCACCCAAACACCCTGCAGGACCCTCACCGACACAAGTCCCGCTTTCTGGCAGGAGACCCCCTCACACTCTCTCTCCCCCTCGCTCTGTCTTTTTCTCTCACCCTCTGTTCGCTGTCTTTCTCTGCCTCTCTCCCCTCTCTGTCATTTTCTCTCTCTCTCTTTCTCTCTCTCTATCTCTCTGCCTCTCTCTGTTATTCTCTCTCTCTCCCCCCACTCTCTCTGTCTTTTTCTGTCTCTGCCTCTGTCTCTCTCTGCCTCTCTCCCCTTCTCTCTGTCCCTCTCTCTCCCTCTGCCTCTTTACCCCTCTCTCTGTCTCTCTCTCTCTGCCTCTCTCGCCCTGTCTTTGCCTTTTTCTCTGTCTCTCTCTCGCTCTCTTTCTATCTCTCTCTCCATCATTCTCTCTCTCTCTCTCCTCCTCTCCCTCTCTATCCCCCTCTCTCTCTCTCGGCCTCTCTTCCCCTCTCTGACTTTTTCTCTCTCTCTCTCCCCCTCGCTCTCTTTCTCTCTCTCTCTGTTTTTCTCACGACCTATCTGTCCCCCTCGCTGTCTCTCTGCCTATCTCCCACTCTCCCGCTGTGTTTTTCGCAATCTCTGTCTCTCTCTCTCTCTCTCGCTGTTACTCTCTCTCTCTCTCTCTATCTCTGTCACCCTCTCTCTGTCTCGGCCTCTCACACCTTTGACACTGAGACACACACGGGCCGTACAGTACCAGACAGGAGTGAATCGTTCCCTTTTACCCACTATGTACTGTACATGTACAGGAGCTGACACTGAGACACACACAGGCCGTACAGTACCAGACAGGAGTGAATCGTTCCCTTTAACCCACCATGTGCTGTACATGTACAGGAGCTGACACTGAGACACACAGTAACAAACTTTATATGGTATCAGGAGTTAACCCCTTACATGCTGTTTCTAGCAATACAAAAATATAAGTTAAAGAAGATGGTGGGGAGGGCAGGAATGCTGTGGATCCAATCGCTCATCTCTGCCCAGCTCCGTCATGCCAGAATATCAGCATCTGTTCGAGCCCAAATTCCTCCCTTCGTTCATTGCAAGTGCAACTTTTCAGAAATAACACAAAGTGGATCAAACTATTATTCAGAGGCTGACAATGTGACATATCTCGGGTCTTAATTGAAATTAAAAGCTCTTTCAGGGAGCGTCCTGCAGCACGCAGAGGGCCCAAATGTGAAAACAGCCTCCAAATGTTTTCTTAGTTTGAAGTTTAATTTTTGAAAAGGTCACTGACAACTCAGAAAGAAATCGTGTTAATTCCGAAGCCATTTTGGGCCCCCATGTGAAATTGTATTGTAATGGAACCACACAGACACATGGGGAAGCTCGGGAGCAAACTGATTGGAATTTGAGATTTTAATCCCATATTCATTTGTGGCACAGCTCAGCTCAATTCAAACCCAATGTCTGTGCAAGGGACACGTGTCTCCTGACTGTACAGTCTGTGTGTGTGTGTGTGTGTGTGTCTCAGTCTCACTGGTCCCATAACATAACTTTAAAGCAGTAAAATTAACCAGAACCTGCTCCAATGACAAAACCGATCCAGATCTTGAAGGTGTGATGATTTCCTCCTTCTCTCTGCTCTGTTGGTGGGAGGCTCATTTCCAGTCCCAGGTATTTGTCTATTCCCCATGTCTGATGGGTTGGTTCCTGTGAACAGTTTGTCAGAGAGTGTTTCACTGCCTCAGGGTGTTTACAGAGAGAGAGAGAGAAGCAGCTCCCATCCTGGTCGGAAAGACCCAGTCAATGAGAGATTTATAAAACAATCCAGCCCAGTGCAGTTAAACCTTGTCCCCCATTGATCCAAACACACCATATTGTGAGCAAAATTCAATATTTCACAGGGCCAGTGAGTCCCAGACACGGATTGTACCCACCTCCCTAAACTAAACTCAACTCCTTACTGGAAAAAGTGTCTGTCAAAACACAGCCCGTTTAGGGACTGAACCCCTCAAATAACCGTTACACTCAACATTGCAATCTCTCAGTGAATCGTTCCCTTTTACCCACTGTGTGCTGTACATGTACAGGAGCTCACACTGAGACACACACGGGCCGTACAGTACCAGACAGGAGTGAATCCTTCCCTTTTACCCACCGTGTGCTGTACATGTACAGGAGCTGACACTGAGACACACACGGGCCGTACAGTACCAGACAGGAGTGAATCGTTCCCTTTTACCCACCGTGTGCTGTACATGTACAGGAGCTGACACTGAGACACACACGGGCCGTACAGTACCAGACAGGAGTGAATCGTTCCCTTTTACCCACTGTGTACTGTACATGTACAGGAGCTGACACTGAGACACACACGGGCCGTACAGTACCAGACAGGAGTGAATCGTTCCCTTTTACCCACTGTGTACTGTACATGTACAGGAGCTGACACTGAGACACACACGGGCCGTACAGTACCAGACAGGAGTGAATCGTTCCCTTTTACCCACTCTGTGCTGTACACGTACAGGAGCTGACACTGAGACACACACGGGCCGTACAGTACCAGACAGGAGTGAATCGTTCCCTTTTACCCACTCTGTGCTGTACACGTACAGGAGCTGACACTGAGACACACACGGGCCGTACAGTCCCAGACAGGAGTGAATCGTTCCCTTTTACCCACCATGTGCTGTACACGTACAGTACAGTTGTGGTGGTGGTTGTTGTGGCGGCCCAAACGCAAAGGCCGCCGCTCTGGCATCGCTCTGGGATCCCGGCTGCACCCTGGCCTCACTCTGGGCTGACTGGGTGCACGCTGGGATCCCGGCATCACTCTGGGGTCACTGGGACATTCTGGGGTCACTGCGGGATCACTGGCGACACTCTGTCGGCCTCTTGCCGCCATCTGATAAGATGACGGCGGCGGCCATTTTTTCCAAGATGGTGGCCGTGCTTGCCGCCATTTTATCCAAGATGTCGGCCGCGCCTGCCGCCATGTTTTCCAAGATGGCGGCCGTGCTTGCTGCCATTTTTTCCAAGATGGTGGCCACGCCGGCCGCCATTTTGTCCAATACGGACTCTGCGCTTGCCTCCATTTTGTCCAAGCTGGCTTCATTTATTATATAAATAATTGAAAAGTTTAAAATGTAAAATAAATAACTCAATATTTTAATTCATTAAATAAATGCTTATTTTATTATATCAATAATCAAATTGTTTTCAAGTGTTTAATTTATTATATGAATACTTCAAATGTTTCATTTATTATAAAGTGAATTCAATAGTTTAAATTATTCGATTGATTAATTTATTATGTAAATAACCGAGTTTAATTTATTGTATAAAAAATTCAACAGCTAAATTTATTATGTAAATAGTTCAATTGTTTAATATTTTATAAATAATTCAAGCGTTTAATTTTTATGTAAAATATTGAATTGTTTAATTTATTATATGAATAATTAAATTGATATATTTGATAAATAATTCAGTAGTTTAATTATATAATTGAAGTGTATAATTTACTATATAAATAGCTCCGTTTAATTTATTGTATAAATAATTCAATTTGTGAATTTATTATACAAATAAACAAGTGTTTAATTTATTATATGAAGCATTCAAGTGTATAATTTATTACGTAAATACTTCATTTGTTTAATTTATTATCTAAATAATTCAACTGTTTCATTTATTATATAAATAATTCAATAGTTTAATTCATTATATAAATAATCATTTGTTTAATTTCTTACATAACTACGTCAGTTGTTAAATTAAACTATTGAATTATTTTCATAATAAATTAAATATCCAAATCATTCAATAGTTTAATTTATTATATAATAATGCATGTCTAATTTATTATATAAAAAAATCAATTGTTTAATTTATTATATAAATAATTCAAGTGTTAAATTTATTCTATGAAGAAACAATGGTTTAATTCATTATACAAATAATTTGTGTTTAATTTATTATATAAATAATTCAACAGCTTAATTTATTACATAAATCACACAAGTGTTAAATTTATTATATAAATAACCAATTATATTGTTTAGTTTATTATATAAATAATCCAAGTGTTAAAATTATTATATAAAGAGGTCAAGTGTTTAAATTGTATAATTAATTCACAGGTTTAACTTATCATACAAAGATTCAAGTGTTTATTTAATCATATTAATAATCCATTATTTAATTTATTGAATGAAGAATTTCAAAACGTTATTCATTATATAAATAATCAAGTGTTTCATTCATTATATAAATAATCAAGTGTTTCATTTATTATATAAATAATCAAGTGTTTCATTTATTATATAAATAATCAAGTGTTTCATTTATTATATAAATAATCAAGTGTTTCATTTATTATATAAATAATCAAGTGTTTCATTTATTATATAAATAATCAATTGTTGACTTTATTACATAAAGAAGTCTCGTGTTTAATTTATTATATAAATAATTCACCTAAATATTGAGTTCTTTATATAATAAATTAAACGAAGGAATATTTATATAATGAATTAAACTATTGAATTATTTCTATGATAAATTAAACACTAATTTTTTATGTAATAAATTAAAGAATTGATTATTTAATGAATTGAACGATTCAATTATTTATGAAATGAATTGAATGATTGAATTATTTAGAAAATAAATTAAACACTTGAATTATCTGCTTCCAATGTCTTTGTTTTTCGGCCTGATATTAAGATCATCAATGGCGGCTGCATCACCCAGCATGCAGCGCGGTACAGATTGTGCCCTGTCTGAATCAGTGGAGCCCAGTGCGCAGGCGCAGTAGTGACTCATTACCGGGCAGTGTGTCCTGAGCATGCGCGGCCAGTCGAGGCTGCGGGAGGAGCGCGTTCGGTGCAGGTCAGAGGATCGGAGCAAGAGGCTCAATAAACCCCGGGGCCCGGGTCCGGGCTCAGGCCCAGGCTCAGGCTTTACAAACCCCGAGTGCGGCCCCAGACCCGAATATAAAACAGTGAACATTATCCCCCCCTCACTACCCGCCGGGAAATGAAGGGGAAATGGGGATCGGTCAGGGAGCGTCTGTAAATGAAGGAGAAATGGTGATCGGTCAGGGAGCGTCTGTAAATGAAGGAGAAATGGCGATCGGTCAGGGAGCGTCTGTAAATGAAGGAGAAATGGTGATCGGTCAGGGAGCGTCTGTAAATGAAGGAGAAATGGGGATCGGTCAGGGAGCGTCTGTAAATGAAGGAGAACTGGTGATCGGTCAGGGAGCGTCTGTAAATGAAGGAGAACTGGTGATCGGTCAGGGAGCGTCTGTAAATGAAGGGGAAATGGGGATCGGTCAGGGAGCGTCTGTAAATGAAGGAGAAATGGTGATCGGTCAGGGAGCGTCTGTAAATGAAGGAGAAATGGAGATCGGTCAGGGAGCGTCTGCAAATGAAGGGGAAATGGGGATCGGTCAGGGAGCGTCTGTAAATGAAGGAGAAATGGGGATCGGTCAGGGAGCGTCTGTAAATGAAGGAGAAATGGAGCTCGGTCAGGGAGCGTCTGCAAATGAAGGGGAAATGGTGATCGGTCAGGGAGCGTCTGTCAATGATGGAGAAATGGTGATCGGTCAGGGAGCGTCTGTAAATGAAGGAGAAATGGTGATCTCTATATCTTCAGTCATCCAGGGAGCTCCAGCTTTGGATGCTGTTCCTTTCCTCCTCGTGGGAATTTGTCCACTCTGTACCCAAACCAACTCCTCCTTGAAGGCCTCCCACTGTTCAATTACTGTTCTGCCTGCCAATTTTTGATTCCAATCCACCTGGACAAGATCCCTTTTTAACTCACTGGAATTTGCCCTCCTCCAGTTAAGTATTTTCACATTTGACTGTCCCCTGTCCTTTTCCATAACTGTTCTAAACCGAATGAGATTATGATCACTGCTGCCCCACTGAAACATGCTCCACCTGCCCCACTTCATTCTCCACACCGAGCCCACTGCTGCTCTCACACTCACTCACTCTCTCACCCTTTCACTCATGGTTTTGGGCCACTGAAAGATGATGCGATGGGTTTGGATTTCAGCACAGGGAGGAGGGAGAGTGTGTGGGACGGGGATTTACAGCTTTGAGGAATGAGAGAGGAAATAATGTTCCATAGAAAGTAGAGTTATCTGATCTGAATTTCTATCCTGCAATTACAGTGATAACTTTTATAAACTCCTTTTACAGGGGAGGATTTACAGAGGGAAACTCAAACCAAAGATCACGTCAAGATCTGACAGAGTCACTCGATTCATCAGGACCTGAATATCATCGGCCTTTGAATGTTGAAGGAGAAATGTTTGTCTGTTCTATCCGTGGGAGAAGATTTCAAACATCAGTGTGAGTGGGAAAGCACCGAGACACACACACGAGTGAGAGTGTTCCAGTGCACTGACTGTGGAAAGAGCTTTAACCAGTTGCACAGCCAGAAAAAACATCGCACCATTCACAGCGGGGAGAAACCGTACACGGGTTCTGTGCTTGGACGAGGCTTCAACTGATCGTCCAACCTGGAGAGACACAAGGACACCCAGACCATGGAGAAACCGTGGAAATGTGGGGACTGTGGGAAGGGATTCAATTACCCTTCAGAGCTGGAAACTCATCGACGCAGTCACACTGGGGAGAGGCCGTTCACCTGCTCCTTGTGTGGGAAGGGATTCACTCAGTCATCCGACCTGCTGAAACACCAGCGAGTTCACACTGGGGAGAGACCTTTCAAATGTTCTGACTGTGAGAAGAGATTTAAAAGCAAAATTGAACTGCTGAGACACCAACGCACCCACACTGGGGAGAGGCCGTTCACCTGCTCCGTGTGTGGGAAAGGATTCACTCAGTCATCTGCCCTGCTGACACACCAGCGAGTTCACACTGGGGAGAGACCTTTTAAATGTTCTGACTGTGAGAAGAGGTTTAAAAGCAAATTTAATCTGCTGAAACACCAACGCACTCACACTGGGGAGAGGCCGTTCACCTGCTCCGTGTGTGGGAAAGGATTCACTCAGTCATCTGCCCTGCTGACACACCAGCGAGTTCACACTGGGGAGAGACCTTTTAAATGTTCTGACTGTGAGAAGAGGTTTAAAAGCAAATTTAATCTGCTGAAACACCAACGCACTCACCAGCGAGTTCACACTGGGGAGAGGCCGTTCTCCTGCTCTGTGTGAAAGAAGAGATTCACTCGGTCATCCCTCCTTCTGTCACACCAGCGAGTTCACACTGAAGAGAGACCTTTCAATGTTCTGACTGTGAGAAAAGATTTAAAATCAGAAATGATCCGCTGAGACATCGACGCACTCACACTGGGGAGAGACTGTTCACCTGCTCCGTGTGTGGGAAGGGATTCACGAATTCATCCCACCTTCTGAAACATCCACTTGTTGACACTATTGAGTGACCTTTTAACTCAGTGACTGTGAGAAGAGCTTTAAAAGCAGAAATGAACTGCTGACACATCAACGCATGCCCATTGGTTGAGAGACTGTTCACCTGCTCCGTGTGTGGGAAGGGATTCACTCAGTCATCACACGTGCTGAGACACCAGCGAGTTCACATATGACTGCAGGGGTTGGATTCTGCTGTTAATCCCATCCAGGACTGAACCATGTTCATTCTGACAGTTGGGGTTTGTTTCTCCTGATGTTCATCACCCCGATAACTGGGCTGGAGTTTAATATTCAGGATATTTGTGAAATAAATCAGCTTTGTTTTAAACACCTTGTTGTAGATTTTGGTCTTTCCCACCTGAGTGTTTAGCATCACCTGACTGGAGCTCAGAAAGGACAATCAGGGGGGAGGATCGTCCGGTGGGAACAGAACTTCAGCCTGGACACAGTCCTTCAGGGCCACACTGAGAGGGGCAAACGGCACTTTGGTCTTTCTCGTCTCTCTTCAATGACAGCAAAGTCACCGTGCGGCGTCCAGTTTAAAAATGACAGTGGTCATTATTCGATGAAGATTTAACCTGTTTGTGTGACAGTCCTGAGTCTACCATTTAAGGCAGGCGTTGACTCATTTAAAATAAACCTGTTAAAAATAAATGGGTTAAAGTCTGAATTAAAATAGCAGAGGGAGGAGTTCACAGGAGCCTGTTAACTGCTGGTACAATTATACAACAGTCATTCGATCTCCAGATAAAGAAGGACCTGCAGTGTGTTCCAGAATTCCCGGTTTTATTGATGTGTGCGTGTTAGACACCAGGATCACTAAAAATACACGATCCGGACCATCCACAGGGTGGGGGCGATCCCGACAGTTACTCTGGGATCACTCCCACTGCGGAACTCCACCACTGACCCTGCTGAAGGTTGCAGGCTCAGGGAGTGGGGCCTCCAGGAGTGGACTGTGAGAAAGCTGACAAAGATATGCTGAGGTACCAGAGGAATCCTTACTAAGGAACCGTCTGGGTCTCAGTGTGGGTCTCGCGGTGAATGATTCCTGACTCCCCGAACTGTCTTACATTTAACCCAGATCGGATCAGGATGAATTCAGTTTACAGGAGAATTGGGTCAAATATCACCCACAATCGAGGGAGACAAAAGCAGCCATTAGAGAAGCTCAGAGATCTTTGGAAAAGAAGATGGTGCCCAATTCTGAGAATAATAGCAAATGTCTTTCCAGCTACGTCAGGAGTCAGAAGACCATTCAAGATGCTTTAGGGCCACTGAAAGACAGTTCAGGACAGATTCCCGGGCTATGGCAGAGCTGTTGAATGATTTTTTCTCATCAGTCTACACTCCTGTGGATGAGGCTCAGATTCCAGCTGTGGGATGTGCTGTCAACAATAACATCATAAATATTAAAATAGAATGGGATGTCACTTTGGATAAAATATGAACTCTCAAAATGCATTGTGCTCCAGGTCCAGATGATATCCACCCCCGGGTGTTTAAAGAGATGGGACGGGTGCTCTGTGAGCCCCTTGCCTGTATCTTCAACAGCTCAAGAGTCAGGGATTGTCCCCTGAGATAGGAAGGGAGCTCACGTAGTTCCCATTTTCATTGAAGGGTCAAATCAGAGCCGGGGAATGACAGGCCCATCAGTGTAACCTCGATCAGAGGGAAGATGCTTGAAGGGATCCTAAGAGATGCTGTTTATGATCACGGGGAAAGAGAAGGAGCCATTAGAGATACTCAACACGGCTTCTGGGAAAGAAAATGGTGTCTTACAAACTTGCTTGAGTTTTTTAAAGAAGTTGCTGGGTTAGTGGATGAGGGTAATCCGGTTCACATTGTCTATCTCAGGGATGTCAAACTCATTTCCTATGGTGAACCTGACCCGATATCCTGGCACTTGGCCTGGGCCCCATTCAGCAAAAGTTATTAAACTAGAAATAGATGAAGATGAACTGTATTGGTATTTACTTACATTTAGATTTTATTTACAGCTACTGCTGCTCCCGATACCTGGCACCTCTGAGCTTGAACTATTGCACCAACATTTAGAGTAAATGACTGGGCTGAGGCCTGTTTTGGATAAAAACATGAGGACCACTTGTCATTACAGAACTGTGTGCCCCAAACACTAACCGTGGAAGTGAATTCCACAGACTGCCTACTCCCTATGTAAAGAAGTTTCTCTTGACTACTGCTCTAAAACAGAGAGTGGGGTTAATTGTAGCGACTCACACTGTATAAGGTGGAAAGTGGGGCTCCACAAGGATTGGTTCTGGGACCACTGTTCACAATTCACATCAATGAATTGGACTCGGGAATCGGAAGTACAATTTCAAAATTTACAGATGACACCAGATTGGCGGGGTGGGGTGGAGTTTGGATAATATTGATGAAGATTGCGACCAAATACAAAATATATTAATAAACTTGCAAAATGGGTGTATAATTGGCCGATGAATTTTAATGCAGATGACAGTGAAGTGGAGCATTTTGGTAGCAAGAATTTGGAAATTGTGCCCTGTATCCCCAAGTCCAAGTCATTAATGTATATCAAGGAAAGCAGTGGTCCCAGCACCGACCCCTGGGGAACACCACTGTACACCTCCCTCCATTCCGAAAAACAACCGTTCACCACTACACTCTGTTTCCTGTTATTTAGCCAATTCTGTATCCATGCTGCTACTGCCCCTTTTATTCCATGGGCTTCAATCTTGATGACAAACCCATTATACGGCACTTTATCTGACACCTTTTCGAAGTCCATACACACCACATTAACTGCATTGCCCTCATCTACTCTCTGTTACCTCATCAAAAAACTGTATCAATTTAATTAAACACGATTTGCCTTTAACAAATCCGTGCTGGCTTTCCCTAATCCTTGTCCAATTGACTGCTAATTCTGTCCCGGATTATCGTTGCTAGAACTTTCTCCACTACCGAGGTTAAACTGACTGGTCAGTAGTTGCTGGATTTTTTCTTTCACCCTTTCTTGAACAGGGGTGTAACATTTGCAATTCTCCAGTCCTCTGGCATCACCCCCATATCTAAGGATGTTTGGAGGTTTTTTGCCAGTACCTCTGCAATTTCCACCGTTACTTCCCTCAGCAACCGAGGATGCATCCCATCCGGACCAATCTAGTATCTCTACAACATCTTCCTTTACTGACACTCTGGCAGCGTCTTCTTCCTTGGGAAAGACAGATGCAATGTATTTATTTAGTACCTCCGCCATGCCCACTGCCTCCCACTGCTACTAATTCGTTATAATCTGGGCCAGTGGTGCAATGGATAACGCATTAGGTTCGATTCCTACCTGGCTTAGATTTTTTTATGCAATATGTTATGGCCTTCAATACCTTGCAAGCTGTCCTACTTGGTGGTGCTGCCTGGCTCCATACCTGGTAAGTGCCTTCTCAGTGCAGCAAGCAGTGCATCAGTGTCATAATCTGAAGGGCTTGAATTCAATCTTCAGAGAAGGCATCAAGGATTACGAAGCTTTTTTTCCATCTCTCACCTCATCTTTCCATCTTTGCTGCATCGCAAAATCAAGAACCTTTGCTGACTGCAGCACATCAAAAGATTTGCTGCCCCTTGATCTCTCTGTACCCAAACACACAGTGAAGTTTAGGAAGTCCATGGGCGATGGACTCACTGACAACACTCTTGTTTCTGTATAATTGCCCCAAGACAAACGGTGAGTGGAGAATATAATCAACGATCCCGCTACCTCTCACAGGCCAAGTGAGCGCTCCACCAGTTGAGCTAATTCCTCGTTTGCTGTTTGTAAATCGCCCCTCACAGTTCCTGCCTCACACTCGCCTTCAAGCTGCTCCAAGACCAGCAGAGAAATCTTGCCTTGGGTTGCCACTCCCTGAATATATTAAATACTTTGCTCCAATCGGCGGTATCGAGCATCAGCAAGTGAGGAACAGCAGAACGGGAAGCCACAGTAATCATGAGCGATGCTGAGAAGAGCCCGAGCCTTCGGAAGGAAGACGAGGTCACCGGAAAGCAACAGCCGCCCGAGCTCGAGGAGCAGCGAGAGCCCTGACTGACTGACTGATCGAAGACCATTTTGCCTGAAATTGAAGGCGATTTGAAGTGTTGCTGCTCAAAGGCACTCCCTGCTGGTGAGCAGAGGGAAATGCTCGAGTGAAACAGCCGTGCTCGGGCAGACACAGAAAGCTTTTCGGTTTTGGAAAGGAAAAGAGGCGTCCTGCGCCTGAGTGGCAACATGTTAATCTGTGAGCTGCCTGTGAAGTTCAGAGAGTGACCTTGAGGTAATTGCTGCTTATTCCAAAATCACACTCACTCCTTCGAGCCGGAATTGAACCAGCGACCTAAGGATGACTTTATTTTGTTTTATTCACTACAGTCCTCCGCTCTACCAGCTGAGCTATCGAAGGGAAGTGATAAACAGTGCTGTCTTTGGTGATTGTTCACCGTGCGCCTGTTGACACGTTCAGACTCGTGGAGTCCGGTGCTGATCGAAGACTTCTTTTGCCTGAAAGCGAGAGCTGAGTGTTTTGAAGTATTGCTGCTCAAAAGCGCTCCCTGCTGGTGAGCAGAGGCAGAGCAGCCTTGTTTGGGCAGACACAGAAAGTTTTCAGGTTTGAGAAAGGAAAAGAGACGTCCTGTGCCTTCATGGCAACATGTTAATCTGTGAGGTGCCTGTAAAGTTAAGAGAGCGACCTTGAACTAATTGCTGCTTATTGCAAAATCACGCGTTCTCCTTCGAGCAGGAATTGAACAAATGACGGAAGGATGACTTTGTCTTATTTTCCACGACAGTCTTGTCGCTCGACCAGCTGAGGTATCGAAGGGAAGCGGCAAAAATGTTTCACTTTGGTGATTGTTCACCGTGCACCTTTGACACACCCGGACTCGTGGATTCCAGTGCTCATGACTGAGGCTGACTCGGTACCTGCTCATACCGCAGTGCTGTGGGAGTGGGAGCTGCTCCGTGTTCTCCACAGCCTGGGCCAGTGACACAATGAATAATGGGACTGATTATTGATCTGGAGATTGTGGGTTTAAGTTTACGGAGGGTGTAAAGTGGAAGGCCGGGCCTGGAGAGCATTGGAATAGTCGGGTCTGGAGGGAAACAAAGGCACGGATGAGGGTTTCAGCAGCAGAACATCATTCTGGAAGTTGGGATTTGTTTCTGCTGATGTTAATAACCGCTATAACTGGGCTGAAATTCAATATTCTGGATCGATGTCAAATAAATCAACTTTGTTTCAAACAGAATGGGTCAATTACTTGATGAATTCAAGATAAGAGACTAATTGATGTCCTCATTACCGATTATTTTGCCTTTTCTCCTTTCTCACTGGAGATTATTTCAGTTCTCATACCTTCAATTACTCTCATGGCCAAGTCCCAGCTCCCTGGACCTTCCCGAGTGCCTCTCCCAGCCTTGGGATCCAGGGAAGGTATCAGTAATGTACCCGGGATCACGAAACACAAAACCCAGTCTGTGAATCACTTTCAGCTACTGGACTTATCGTGTGTCCCACAGCATCTCCCTCACCTTCGATGTGTGAATAGAGCATCAGGCCTGGGAATCTCGTCTTCAATTTAAATACACTCAGCAAATGTATTTAACTAAATACAAACAAGTAAACACATCACGGCCCAATAATCCAGCACTAAATTCAAAGGAGTAAGTCTGTTATCAAACTCCTTGAGTGGACAGAATAAAGAAACATCCCAACTCTAAGATCCCCTCGAATCCTTTGCAAATTCCTTACAAATCTTGACAATAATCAACAAGTCTAATTGAATGTTGACCTTTATCTCGAGTGGGGTTGGAATACAGAAGTGATGCTTCAGTTGTAATGAACCTTGGTCAGACCCCATCTGGAGAACTGGGCACCGAACCGAGGGAGAGATAAATCGGCCTTAGAAAAGGTCCAGTGCAGATTCACCAGAATGATGCCGGGGTTAAAAGGGTTAAATTATGAGGATAGGTGGCATAAACTTGGTTTTTATTCCCATGAGTTTAGAACATTGGGATGTGACCTCATCGAGGTGTTTAAAATAATAAAGGGATTCAATAAGGTCGATACAGAGAAATGATTTCTTCTTGGGGGGGGGGGGGAATTCAGAACAAGAGGGAATAAGAAATCGGAGCAGGAGTGGGCCATACGGCCCCTCGAGCCTGCTCTGCCATTCAGTAAGAACATGGCTGATCTTCTAACTTAACTCCACTTTCCTGCCCGATTCCTTGATTCACTTGGTGTCTAAAAATCTCTCCATCTCATTCTTGAAAATACTTAACAACTGAGCATCCACAGCCCTCTGGGGTAGAGAATTCCAAAGATTGACAACCCTCTGAGTGAAGAAATATTTCCTCATTTCAGTCCCAAATGGCCGATCCCTTATCCTGAGACTATGCCCCCGAGTTCTAGACTCTCCAGCAAGGGGAAACAGCCTCTCAGCAACTATCCTGTCAAGCCCTCGAAGAATTTTTGACGTTTCAATGAGATCACCTCTCATTCTTCTAAACTTCAGACAATATCGGGACATTCGGCCCAATCTCTCCTCATGCAACAAACCTCTCATCCCAGGAATCAATCTAGTGAACCTTCATTGCACCCCCTCTAATCAAGTATATCCTTCCTCAGGTGAGGAGACCAAAACTGTACATAGTACTCCAGGTGTGGTCTCACCAAAGCCCGATATAATTGCAGCAAGACTTCCTTACTCTTATACTCCAACCCCCTTGCAATAAAGGCCAACGTACTATTTGCTTTCCTAATTGCTTGCTGGATCTGCATGTTAACTTTATGTGATCCGTGTACAAGGACACACAAATCCCTCTGAACACCAATAATTCTCAATCTCTCATCTATTAAATAATATTCCGCTTTTCTATTCTTCCTACCAAAGTGAATAATTTCACATTTCCCCACATTATACTCCATCTGCCACCTTCTTGATAACATTAAAATTAGAGCTGGGTCATTTATGCGCAAAATAAGGCAGCAATTTTTGACACAAAGTGTTGTGGAAATTACAAACTCACTTCCCTGGAAGGCTGTGGATGCTGGGGCTCGACTGAAATTTTCATCATTGAGATTGAAAGGTTTTTGTTGTGTGAGGTTTGCAAGGGATTTTTTAAAAATTCGTTCATGGGATGTGGGCGTCGCTGGCGAGGCCAGCATTTATTGCCCATCCCTAATTGCCCTTGAGAAGCTGGTGGTGAGCCGCCTTCTTAAACTGGTGCAGTCCGTGTGGTGAAGGTTCTCCCACAGTGCTGTTAGGAAGGGAGTTCCAGGATTTTGACCCAGCGACGATGAAGGAACGGCGATATATTTCCAAGTCGGGATGGTGTGTGAATTGGAGAGGTGGTGTTGTTCCCATATGCCTGCTCATCTTGTCCTTCTAGATGGTAGAGATCACGAGTTTGGGATATGTTGTCGAAGAAGCCTTGGCGAGTTGCTGCAGTGCATCCTGTGGATGGTGCACACTGCAGCCACTGTGCACCGGTGGTGAAAGGGAGTGAATGTTTCGGGTGGTGGATGGGGTGCCAATCAAACGGGCTGCTTTGTCCTGGATGGTGTCGAGCTTCTTGAGTGTTGTTGGAGCTGCACTCATCCAGGCAAGTGGAGAGTATTCCATCACACTCCTGACTTGTGCCTTGTTGATATGGAAAGGCTTTGGGGAGTCAGGAGGTGAGTTACTTGCCGCAGAATACCCAGCCTCTGACCTGCGATTGAAGCCACAGTATTTATATGGCTGATCCAGTTAAGTTTCTGGTCAATGAGGACCACCAGGATGTTGATGGTGGGGGATTTGGCGATGGTAATGCCGTTGAATGTCAAGGGGAGGTGGTTAGACTCTCTCTTGTTGGAGATGGTCATTGCCAGGCACTTGTCTGGCCCGAATGTTACTTGCCACTTATCAGTCCAAGGCTGGATGTTGTCCAGGTCTTGCTGCATGCGGGCACGGACTGCATCATTTTCTGAGGGGTTGCGAATGGAACTGAACACTGAACAATCATCAGCGAACATCCCCATTTCTGACCTTATGATGGAGGGAAGGTCATTGATGAAGCAGCTGAAGATGATATGGAGCAAAGGCAAGTAAATGGAGTTGTGGTACAGATTAGTCCTGATCTAATTGAATGGCGGAGCAGGATTGTGGGGCTAAATGACTATTTCCAATTCCTGAACCCAGTCACTGACACCAATCTCCTCCACTTTGATAAAAAAAACACCAGTCACTGACACCAATCTCCTCCTGTCTGAAAAAACCAACCCCACAGTCACTGACATCAATTTCCTCCTGTCTGATAAAAAACAATCCCACCGTCACTGATACCAATCTCATTCTGCCTGATGTAAACCAACCCCATTCTCACTGACACCAATCGCACTGAATGGTGGAACAGGATCGAGGGGCTGAATGGCCTACTCCTGTTCCTAATGTTGCGATGTCACACGGAAGTTGCTAACATTCCTCTTCACTGTTCTTAATGCTCCCTATCTTGGTGTCGTCAGGAAATGTTGATTTTATGCCCTTGTACCCAATCCCAGGTCATTGCTCTGTGTTGAGAAGAGCAATGGCCCCAACACTGCCCCTGGGGGACACCACTGTTCACATCCCCACAGTCTGAAAAACATCCATTAACCACAACTCTGCCCATTATCAAACTTCCCATCCACACTGACCCACTCCCTGTAATGCCGTGAGCTTTAATCTGATCAACAAGCCTCCTGTCCGGCATCTTATCAAACACTTTTTAACAATCCATCTTCACAACATCCATTGCATTTTATCACCACACTGTGTTATTTCCTCCAATAATCCCTGCTGTCTGTCCTGAATTAATCCATTTTATCCCTACACTGTGTTATTTCCTCCAATAATCCCTGCTGTCTGTCCTGAATTAATCCATTTTATCCCTACACTGTGTTATTTCCTCCAATAATCCCTGCTGTCTGTCCTGAATTAATCCATTTTATCCCTACACTGTGTTATTTCCTCCAATATTCCCTGCTGTCTGTCCTGAATTAATCCATTTTATCCCTACACTGTGTTATTCCCTCCAATATTCCCTGCTGTCTGTCCTGAATTAATCCATTTTATCCCCACACTGTGTTATTCCCTCCAATAATCCCTGCTGTCTGTCCTGAATTAATCCATTTTATCCCTACACTGTGTTATTTCCTCCAATAATCCCTGCTGTCTGTCCTGAATTAATCCATTTCATCCCTACACTGTGTTATTTCCTCCAATAATCCCTGCTGTCTGTCCTGAATTAATCCATTTTATCCCTACACTGTGTTATTTCCTCCAATATTCCCTGCTGTCTGTCCTGAATTAATCCATTTTATCCCTACACTGTGTTATTCCCTCCAATAATCCCTGCTGTCTGTCCTGAATTAATCCATTTTATCCCTACACTGTGTTATTTCCTCCAATAATCCCTGCTGTCTGTCCTGAATTAATCCATTTTATCCCTGCACTGTGTTATTTCCTCCAATAATCCCTGCTGTCTGTCCTGAATTAATCCATTTTATCCCTACACTGTGTTATTTCCTCCAATAATCCCTGCTGTCTGTCCTGAATTAATCCATTTTATCCCTACACTGTGTTATTTCCTCCAATAATCCCTGCTGTCTGTCCTGAATTAATCCATTTTATCCCTACACTGTGTTATTTCCTCCAATATTCCCTGCTGTCTGTCCTGAATTAATCCATTTTATCCCTACACTGTGTTATTTCCTCCAATAATCCCTGCTGTCTGTCCTGAATTAATCCATTTTATCCCTACACTGTGTTATTTCCTCCAATAATCCCTGCTGTCTGTCCTGAATTAATCCATTTTATCCCTACACTGTGTCATTTCCTCCAATAATCCCTGCTGTCTGTCCTGAATTAATCCATTTTATCCCTACACTGTGTTATTTCCTCCAATAATCCCTGCTGTCTGTCCTGAATTAATCCATTTTATCCCTGCACTGTGTTATTTCCTCCAATAATCCCTGCTGTCTGTCCTGAATTAATCCATTTTATCCCTACACTGTGTTATTTCCTCCAATAATCCCTGCTGTCTGTCCTGAATTAATCCATTTTATCCCTACACTGTGTTATTTCCTCCAATAATCCCTGCTGTCTGTCCTGAATTAATCCATTTTATCCCTACACTGTGTTATTTCCTCCAATATTCCCTGCTGTCTGTCCTGAATTAATCCATTTTATCCCTACACTGTGTTATTTCCTCCAATAATCCCTGCTGTCTGTCCTGAATTAATCCATTTTATCCCTACACTGTGTTATTTCCTCCAATAATCCCTGCTGTCTGTCCTGAATTAATCCATTTTATCCCTACACTGTGTCATTTCCTCCAATAATCCCTGCTGTCTGTCCTGAATTAATCCATTTTATCCCTACACTGTGTTATTTCCTCCAATAATCCCTGCTGTCTGTCCTGAATTAATCCATTTTATCCCTACACTGTGTCATTTCCTCCAATAATCCCTGCTGTCTGTCCTGAATTAATCCATTTTATCCCTACACTGTGTTATTTCCTCCAATAATCCCTGCTGTCTGTCCTGAATTAATCCATTTTATCCCTACACTGTGTCATTTCCTCCAATAATCCCTGCTGTCTGTCCTGAATTAATCCATTTTATCCCTGCACTGTGTTATTTCCCCCAATATTCCCTGGTGTCTGTCCTGAATTAATCCATTTTATCCCTGCACTGTGTTATTTCCTCCAATAATCCCTGCTGTCTGTCCTGAATTAATCCATTTTATCCCTACACTGTGTTATTTCCTCCAATAATCCCTGCTGTCTGTCCTGAATTAATCCATTTTATCCCTACACTGTGTTATTTCCTCCAATATTCCCTGCTGTCTGTCCTGAATTAATCCATTTTATCCCTACACTGTGTTATTTCCTCCAATAATCCCTGCTGTCTGTCCTGAATTAATCCATTTTATCCCTACACTGTGTTATTTCCTCCAATAATCCCTGCTGTCTGTCCTGAATTAATCCATTTTATCCCTACACTGTGTCATTTCCTCCAATAATCCCTGCTGTCTGTCCTGAATTAATCCATTTTATCCCTACACTGTGTTATTTCCTCCAATAATCCCTGCTGTCTGTCCTGAATTAATCCATTTTATCCCAAAACTGTGTTATTTCCTCCAATATTCCCTGCTGTCTGTCCTGAATTAATCCATTTTATCCCTACACTGTGTTATTCCCTCCAATAATCCCTGCTGTCTGTCCTGAATTAATCCATTTTATCCCTACACTGTGTTATTTCCTCCAATATTCCCTGCTGTCTGTCCTGAATTAATCCATTTTATCCCTACACTGTGTTATTTCCTCCAATAATCCCTGCTGTCTGTCCTGAATTAATCCATTTTATCCCTACACTGTGTTATTTCCTCCAATATTCCCTGCTGTCTGTCCTGAATTAATCCATTTTATCCCTACACTGTGTTATTTCCTCCAATAATCCCTGATGTCTGTCCTGAATTAATCCATTTTATCCCTACACTGTGTTATTTCCTCCAATAATCCCTGCTGTCTGTCCTGAATTAATCCATTTTATCCCTACACTGTGTTATTCCCTCCAATATTCCCTGCTGTCTGTCCTGAATTAATCCATTTTATCCCTACACCGTGTTATTCCCTCCAATAATCCCTGCTGTCTGTCCTGAATTAATCCATTTTATCCCTACACTGTGTTATTTCCTCCAATATTCCCTGCTGTCTGTCCTGAATTAATCCATTTTATCCCTACACTGTGTTATTTCCTCCAATAATCCCTGATGTCTGTCCTGAATTAATCCATTTTATCCCTACACTGTGTTATTTCCTCCAATAATCCCTGCTGTCTGTCCTGAATTAATCCATTTTATCCCTACACTGTGTTATTCCCTCCAATATTCCCTGCTGTCTGTCCTGAATTAATCCATTTTATCCCTACACCGTGTTATTCCCTCCAATAATCCCTGCTGTCTGTCCTGAATTAATCCATTTTATCCCTACACTGTGTTATTTCCTCCAATATTCCCTGCTGTCTGTCCTGAATTAATCCATTTTATCCCTACACTGTGTTATTTCCTCCAATAATCCCTGCTGTCTGTCCTGAATTAATCCATTTTATCCCTACACTGTGTTATTTCCTCCAATATTCCCTGCTGTCTGTCCTGAATTAATCCATTTTATCCCTACACTGTGTTATTTCCTCCAATAATCCCTGATGTCTGTCCTGAATTAATCCATTTTATCCCTACACTGTGTTATTTCCTCCAATAATCCCTGCTGTCTGTCCTGAATTAATCCATTTTATCCCTACACTGTGTTATTCCCTCCAATATTCCCTGCTGTCTGTCCTGAATTAATCCATTTTATCCCTACACCGTGTTATTCCCTCCAATAATCCCTGCTGTCTGTCCTGAATTAATCCATTTTATCCCTACACTGTGTTATTTCCTCCAATATTCCCTGCTGTCTGTCCTGAATTAATCCATTTTATCCCTACACTGTGTTATTTCCTCCAATAATCCCTGATGTCTGTCCTGAATTAATCCATTTTATCCCTACACTGTGTTATTTCCTCCAATAATCCCTGCTGTCTGTCCTGAATTAATCCATTTTATCCCTACACTGTGTTATTCCCTCCAATAATCCCTGCTGTCTGTCCTGAATTAATCCATTTTATCCCTACACTGTGTTATTTCCTCCAATATTCCCTGCTGTCAGTCCTGAATTAATCCATTTTATCCCTACACTGTGTTATTTCCTCCAATATTCCCTGCTGTCTGTCCTGAATTAATCCATTTTATCCCTACACTGTGTTATTCCCTCCAATAATCCCTGCTGTCTGTCCTGAATTAATCCATTTTATCCCTACACTGTGTTATTCCCTCCAATAATCCCTGCTGTCTGTCCTGAATTAATCCATTTTATCCCTACACTGTGTTATTTCCTCCAATATTCCCTGCTGTCTGTCCTGAATTAATCCATTTTATCCCTACACTGTGTTATTTCCTCCAATATTCCCTGCTGTCTGTCCTGAATTAATCCATTTTATCCCTACACTGTGTTATTTCCTCCAATATTCCCTGCTGTCTGTCCTGAATTAATCCATTTTATCCCTACACTGTGTTATTCCCTCCAATAATCCCTGCTGTCTGTCCTGAATTAATCCATTTTATCCCTACACTGTGTTATTTCCTCCAATAATCCCTGCTGTCTGTCCTGAATTAATCCATTTTATCCCTACACTGTGTTATTTCCTCCAATATTCCCTGCTGTCTGTCCTGAATTAATCCATTTTATCCCTACACTGTGTTATTTCCTCCAATAATCCCTGCTGTCTGTCCTGAATTAATCCATTTTATCCCTACACTGTGTTATTTCCTCCAATATTCCCTGCTGTCTGTCCTGAATTAATCCATTTTATCCCTACACTGTGTTATTTCCTCCAATATTCCCTGCTGTCTGTCCTGAATTAATCCATTTTATCCCTACACTGTGTTATTCCCTCCAATAATCCCTGCTGTCTGTCCTGAATTAATCCATTTTATCCCTACACTGTGTTATTCCCTCCAATATTCCCTGCTGTCTGTCCTGAATTAATCCATTTTATCCCTACACTGTGTTATTCCCTCCAATAATCCCTGCTGTCTGTCCTGAATTAATCCATTTTATCCCTACACTGTGTTATTCCCTCCAATATTCCCTGCTGTCTGTCCTGAATTAATCCATTTTATCCCTACACTGTGTTATTCCCTCCAATATTCCCTGCTGTCTGTCCTGAATTAATCCATTTTATCCCTACACTGTGTTATTCCCTCCAATATTCCCTGCTGTCTGTCCTGAATTAATCCATTTTATCCCTACACTGTGTTATTCCCTCCAATATTCCCTGCTGTCTGTCCTGAATTAATCCATTTTATCCCTACACTGTGTTATTCCCTCCAATATTCCCTGCTGTCTGTCCTGAATTAATCCATTTTATCCCTACACTGTGTTATTCCCTCCAATATTCCCTGCTGTCTGTCCTGAATTAATCCATTTTATCCCTACACTGTGTTATTCCCTCCAATAATCCCTGCTGTCTGTCCTGAATTAATCCATTTTATCCCTACACTGTGTTATTCCCTCCAATATTCCCTGCTGTCTGTCCTGAATTAATCCATTTTATCCCTACACTGTGTTATTCCCTCCAATATTCCCTGCTGTCTGTCCTGAATTAATCCATTTTATCCCTACACTGTGTTATTCCCTCCAATAATCCCTGCTGTCTGTCCTGAATTAATCCATTTTATCCCTACACTGTGTTATTCCCTCCAATATTCCCTGCTGTCTGTCCTGAATTAATCCATTTTATCCCTACACTGTGTTATTCCCTCCAATATTCCCTGCTGTCTGTCCTGAATTATCCATTTTATCCCTACACTGTGTTATTCCCTCCAATATTCCCTGCTGTCTGTCCTGAATTAATCCATTTTATCCCTACACTGTGTTATTTCCTCCAATAATCCCTGCTGTCTGTCCTGAATTAATCCATTTTATCCCTACACTGTGTTATTCCCTCCAATATTCCCTCCTCTTTGTCCTTTATTAAAGTCCAGTTTTTTCCCTCGAGTTTGACATCAATCAGGTTTAAAATTGATGCAGAGTTTCAGCCAATGAGGGAGATCCGGGCTCAGCCCCGCCCACTCGGTGCCGCAAGTCCCGCCCCTCACCCACTCCCATTGGTTGGAGGACCAACCGCCCGCTCGGTCCTCCAGCCCCTCTCCGCTCTTCCTATTGGTCCGGAGCTCCCGTCAATCACCCGGGCAGTGTGAGCTGAGCATGCGCGGCGGGCGGGGATTGAGGCCGAGATCGTGTCGGCAACAGGTGAGAGATGGGCGGGGGGAGCGGGTTAATAAACCCCGGGGGAGGGGGAGGGGGCGGGGGCTTCACAAACCCCGAGTGCGGCCCCGGGCCCGAATATCAAACAGTGAACATTCTCCTCTCTCTCTCTACACTCCGGGGGCTCCGGTTTAGATCAGACCCGAAACTCAACACACGGCCCGCGGCCTCCGAGCATGCGCAGTGTCAGCGTCAAACCTCGTGACTCATCGAATCAGGGAGCGTCTGTCAATGAAGGAGAAATGGTGATCGGTCAGGGAGCGTCTGTAAATGAAGGAGAAATGGTGATCGGTCAGGGAGCGTCTGTCAATGAAGGAGAAATGGGGATCGGTCAGGGAGCGTCTGTCAATGAAGGAGAAATGGGGATCGGTCAGGGAGCGTCTGTCAATGAAGGAGAAATGGTGATCGGTCAGGGAGCGTCTGTAAATGAAGGAGAAATGGTGATCGGTCAGGGAGCGTCTGTAAATGAAGGAGAAATGATGATCTCCATATCTTCAGTCATCCAGGGAGCTCAAGCTTTGGATGCCATTTCTTTCCTCCTCGTGGGAATCTGTCTACTCTGTTCCCAAACCAACTCCTCCTTGAAGGCCTCCCATTGTTCAATTATTGTTCTGCCTGCCAATTTTTGATGCCAATTAACCTGGACAAGATCCCTTTTTAACTCATGAAATTAGCCCTCCTCCAGTTAAGAATTTTCATATTTGACTGTCCCCTGTCCTTTTCCATAACTATTCTAAACCGAATGAAATTATGATCACTGCTGCCCCACTGAAACATGCTCCACCTGCCCCACTTCATTCTCCACACCGAGCCCACTGCTGTACTCACACTCTCTCACACTCACTCTCTCACATTCATTCTCTCACATTCACTCTCTCACATTCACTCTCTCACATTCACTCTCTCACACTCACTCTCTCACCCTTTCACTCATGGTTTCGGGCCACTGAAAGATGATGTGATGGTTTTGGATTTCAGCACAGGGAGGAGGGAGAGTGTGTGGGACGGGGATTTACAGCTTTGAGGAATGAGAGAGGAAATAATGTTCCATAGAAAGTAGAGTTATCTGATCTGAATTTCTATCCTGTACTTACAGTGATAACTTTTATAAACTCCTTTTACAGGGGAGGATTTGCAGAGGGAAACTCAAACCAAAGATCACGTCAAGATCTGACAGAGTCACTCGATTCATCAG
Organism: Heptranchias perlo; assembly: GCF_035084215.1. Classification (NCBI taxonomy): domain Eukaryota; kingdom Metazoa; phylum Chordata; class Chondrichthyes; order Hexanchiformes; family Hexanchidae; genus Heptranchias; species Heptranchias perlo. The sequence goes on along the minus strand of NW_027139630.1, from coordinate 106,336 downwards.
GACCTGAATATCATCGGCCTTTGAATGTGGAAGGAGAAATGTTTGTCTGTTCTGTCTGTGGGAGAAGATTTCAAACATCAGTGTGAGTGGAAAAGCACCGAGACACACACACCCGAGTGAGAGTGTTCCAGTGCACTGACTGTGGAAAGAGCTTTAACCAGTTACACAGCCAGAAAAAACATCGCACCATTCACAGCGGGGAGAAACCGTACACGTGTTCTGTGTGTGGACGAGGCTTCAACTGATCGTCCAACCTGGAGAGACACAAGGACACCCGGACCATGGAGAAACCGTGGAAATGTGGGGACTGTGGGAAGGGATTCAATTACCCTTCAGAGCTGGAAACTCATCGACGCCGTCACACTGGGGAGAGGCCGTTCACCTGCTCCGTGTGTGGGAAGGGATTCATTCGGTCATCCCACCTCCTGACACACCAGCGAGTTCACTCTGATGAGAGACCTATTAAATGTTCTGACTGTGAGAAGAGGTTTAAATGCAAAAGGAATCTGCTGACACACCAACGGACCCACACTGGGGAGAGGCCGTTCACCTGCTCCGTGTGTGGGAAGGGATTCACTCAGTCATCCGCCCTGCTGACACACCAGCGAGTTCACACTGGGGAGAGGCCGTTCACCTGCTCTGTGTGTGGGAAGGGATTCACTCAATCATCCACCCTGCTGACACACCAGCTACTTCACACTGATGAGAGACCTTTTAAATGTTCTGACTGTGAGAAGAGGTTTAAAAGCAAAATTGAACTGCTGAGACACCATCGTGCTCGCACTGGGGAGAGGCCGTTCACCTGCTCCGTGTGTGGGAAGGGATTCGCTCTGTCATCACACTTTCTGTCACACCAGCGAGTTCACACTGGGGAGAGGCCGTTCACCTGCTCCATGTGTGGGAAGGGATTCGCTCAGTCATCGACCCTGCTGACACACCAGCGAGTTCACACTGGGGAGAGGCCGTTCCCCTGCTCAGTGTGTGGGAAGGGATTCACTCAGTCATCGACCCTGCTGACACACCAGCGAGTTCACACTGGGGAGAGGCCGTTCACCTGCTCAGTGTGTGGGAAGGGATTCACTTGGTCATCCACCCTGCTGAAACACCAGCGAGTTCACACTGGGGAGAGGCCGTTCACCTGCTCAGTGTGTGGGAAGGGATTCGCTCAGTCATCGACCCTGCTGACACACCAGCGAGTTCACACTGGGGAGAGGCCGTTCACCTGCTCAGTGTGTGGGAAGAGATTCACTCAGTCATCGACCCTGCTGACACACCAGCGAGTTCACACTGAGAGACCTTTAAATGTTCTGACTGTGGGAAGAGATTTAAAATCAGAAACGAACTGCTGAGACATTGACGCACTCACACTGGGGAGAGACTGTTCACCTGCTCCGTGTGTGGGAAGAGATTCACTCGATCATCCCACCTTCTGAAACATTAACTTGAATGACCTTTTAATGCAGTGACTGTGAGAAGAGCTTTAAAAGTAGAAATGAACTGCTGACACATCAACGCATGCCCATTGGTTGAGAGACTGTTCACCTGCTCCGTGTGTGGGAAGGGATTCCCTCAGTCATCACACGTGCTGAGACACCAGCGAGTTCACGAAATGAGCAGGTCCAACGAGCCGGTCTGTAACACAGGCCAATGACTCAGTGCAGCTCGTTACCCAGTCACTGGACTCCGTTATAGCCTCTCCTGTCAGTAACACACAAAGAGAAATTGTAAATCTGAAACAGAAAGAGATAATGTATAACACTTCATATCAACCACCAGTTTTTCCCTCTTTCCGGCTTTTAAAACAATCTGTTTCACAGTTTGTCAAACCCGAAACAGCCTCTGGGATTTGCTGATCGAGAATTTCATTGGAAATTGGGACTGTCATTAAGTATCAGAACAAATATCCCCGCTGAGGTTTCGGGATTGTTACTGGTTTATTTATATCAGTGAGTGACCGATTTTAAACCAGGTGAGGGTCTAAACCTGAGGTAAGAGCCTGGGATAGACAAGAGATTCTTCAATGTATCAAGTTAAATTACACTGATTCCACCAACACTGGACATCACATCCCTCAAACATTGTTACCTGTTACTGTATAAAACTGGTGAGGGTGGAAATGGGAAATAACTGAAAAAAAATTCATTGTTTCAAAGTTAATTCTGATCATTATTATTATACAAACATTCTACAGCCGGTCCCTTAAAAAGGACCCAATATCAAACCAGTCCCCAGTCCTTGGGCCTGTGCCTATGTTGTGATTTTCACCCGCTTCTGACTGACTTGGTATCAGACGCACTCCCGTCAACAGTAAACGGATGGAGCCGGATCCATAAGAGAAAAATGAGGACCGAGCTCCGCGGTTCTCCCAGAGTGCGGGAGGCGGAGTAACAGCAGCAGACAGAGAGATCTCTCTAAACCAGCCGCTGCCGCCGGAGAGAAGCGAGTCCCGTTCCGAGCCGTGTCTGTCAGGCGCCCGCTGACCCTCTCTTCACTGAAGGGGACCGATTCAGCACCAACTCACACACCCACCATTGGATCATTGAATCACCTTCAACACCTGAATTACATCACCACTTAATCCTCGATACACGAGGAAATACAAACCTTGTCCACGCAACTTGCCCTCATAATGTAACCATTTTCGCCCCGGCATCATTCTGGTGAAACTGCGCTGCATCCCCTCCACGGTCAATATATCTTTCCTGAGGGGTGTGCCCAGAACTGAATGCAATACTTTAAATGGGGTCTTACCAGAGCTTTCTATCTGGAACATATTTCCATGTCTTTGAATTCCAGCTCCCTTGAGATAAAGGCCAACATCACATTAGACTTTCAAATTATTTTTTCGCAGTCCACTGGCTTTTAGTGATTTCTGTACTTCGATCCCTAAATCTCTCTGCTCCTCCATAGTTCCGAGCTTCTCACCATTTAGAAAACACTCTGATCTATATTGCTTCCGTCCAAAGTAGATGACCTTATACTTCCCCATATTGAAAGTTTGAACAGGCTGGGGCTCTTCTGTATAGAAAAGAGGAGGCTGAGGGTGACCTGATATCGGGCTTTAAGATTATGTGAGGGCTTTATAGGTTAGGCATCGACAAGGTGTTCGCACTTGTGGGAGTGGGGACTCCAAAACATTGGGGCCATGAATATAATCCAGTCACCAATGTATCCAATCTGGCATTCAAGAGAAACAGACTTCCCCAGAGAGTCGTTAGAATGTTCAACTCACCACCACAAGGAGTAGTTAAGGTGACTAGAATGGATGCATTTACGGGGAAGCTGGATAAGCACATAGAGGAGAAGGGAATATTAGAGTTTGCTCATAGGGTTAGATGAAGAGGGGTTGGAGGAGGCTCGTCTGCAGCATAAACACCGGTATAGTCTGGTTGGGCCGAATTGCCTGTTTCTGTGATGTACATTCGATGTAATTCTATGTAAGCTCCATCTGACACAGTTTTACCAACTCACTGAATCTATCAATTCCCCTTTGTAACTTTATGCTCCCATCTACACTACTCACTGCGCCTCCTAACTCGATGTCAGCGACAAACGTGAGTGTTCGGCTCTCTATTCCTTCATCTCCCTCATTTATACATATCGGAAAAAGCTGATGCCCCAGAACTAATCACATCCGGCCAATTTGAGGACATCCCTTATTATCCCGGGCCTCTGCCTCCCACCTTCTAACCAACTCCCGACCCATTTCAATAGGTTGCCTTAAATTCCACGCACTCTAATTTTTGTTGACAGTCTGTTATGTGGTCCCTTATTGGATGCCTTTGGAAGTCAATGTCCATCTCACACCCAGAGACACTCCATTATCGAGCACGTTAGTTACATCTTCAAAAAGTTCAACGAGCTTTGTTAGACTTGACTTCCCCTTTACAAATCCATGCTGGCTCTCTCTGATTACTCCATATTTATCCAAGTGCTCAGTCATTCTTTCCCCAATAACGGATACTGGTAACTTCCCCACAACAGGCGTCAGACTGATAGGCCTAGAATTTCCAACTTTATCTCTCCGACCCATCGAAATAATGGAGTGACATTGACAATGTTTCAATTAAAGCAACAATTCCTCAATCAAGAGAGTTTTGATCGATCATGAGTAAGCATGTACAAGTTCCTTACCTATTCCTCTTATTCCCCTGGGATGGTAAACATCAGGTCCTGGAGATTTGACAATCTCCAATCTCATTATTTTCTCCATTGCCATTATTTTATTTACACTGAATCCCCTTGATTTATTTACAGTTTTCCTCGTGTCTCTGCTATGTTCGCCTCATCCTTTTCTATGAAGACCGATGCAAAGTAAATATTTAGCAACTCTGCCATTTCCTGATTTTCAATTACAATATCACCTCCATCTGTCTTTAAGGGGCCCACATTACTCTTAGTCACCCTTCTTTCTCTTAATATACCTGTAAATACCTTGATTGTTGTCGTTATTTTCCTTCACAAGTTTTTTCTCCTTTTCCCTTTTTGGACCTCTTCGGTTTTTTCGTTTCAGCACCACAATAAACAAGACTTCGCTGTAAAGTTCAGCTCAATAGTTCTCCAATGTCAGAGCGAGAATTGTCTGAACCCCGAATTTATTTAATGTAACAAACACAAGCACACTTAATCATCGGTGTATCAACGCACTGATGGATACACAAAGATAAACACAGCGAGAAATGCAGGCAGTATCAGGATGCACAGGTAAACGGACAAGGGAAATAGACAAAGATAAAACGGTCTGTGCCTCGAACAGACAGTAACGTGTCACTGATCGATATTAGTGAGACGAGGTGGGGAACAGGTGCTGTGAATTGGTGCTGTGGTTTAGTTGGTTAAAGCATCTGTCTTGTAAACAGGCGATCCTGGGTTCAACTCCCAGCAGTGTTTTGTGTAATTTATTATTTTTACCTCATTTGTGGAATTCAGCGACAAAGTCACACTTTGGAATTGGTATTTGTTCAGGTTTGAGGAGGAAACCGATATCAGAATGACTGTTCAAAAACACCATTTCATCGCACAGACAGACCTCTCATAGAATGTGTCTGTAACACTTTAATTTAAGGACACGTTCTTGTTCCTGGGCTCGTCGGGGTCAGGGTATAATTCACGATTTATGTCATAGAGGAGCGAATGGTTGTCTCCTCGACCTCCGGATAGCAGTGATAAAGTTCGAGGATACACAGAAGCGGACAGGGTGGTCGGGGTCTGGAACTCACTGTCTGAAAGGGTGGTCGAGGCAGAAAACCTCAACTCATTTCAAAAGTGCATGGATGTGCATTTGAAGTGCCGGAACCTACAGGGCTACGGACCAAGCCCTGGAAAGTGGGATTAAGCTGGATAGCTCTTTTTCGGCCGGCACAGACACGATGGGCCGAATGGCTTCCTTCTGTGCTGTAGCTTTCTCTGATTCTATGATTCCGTGTGTGGGAAGGGATTCACTCAGTCATCACACGTACTGAGACACCAGGGAGTTCAAAAGTGACGACAGGAGTTGGATTCTGCTGTTAATCCCATCCAGGACTGAACCATGTTCATTCTGACAGTTGGGGTTTGTTTCTCCTGATGTTAATAAGCCCTATAACTGGGCTGGAGTTTAATATTCTGGATATCTGTTAAATAAATCAGCTTTGTTTTAAACCCTTGTTGTAGATTTTGGTCTTTCCCACCTGAGTGTTTAGCATCACCTGACTGGAGCTCAGAAAGGACAATCTGGGGGGAGGATCGTCCGGTGGGAACAGAACTTCAGCCTGGACACAGTCCTTCAGGGCCACACTGAGAGGGGCAAACGGCACTTTGGTCTTTCTCGTCTCTCTTCACTGACAGAAAAGTCACCGTGAGGCATCCAGTCTAAAAATGACCGTGGTAATTATTCTATGTAGATTTAACCTGTTTGTGTGACAGTCCTGAGTCTACCATTTAAGGCTGGTGTTAACTCATTTAAAATAAACCCGTTTAAAATAAATGGGTTATGAATTGTGATTTCTGTGAAGCCAATGTTCCATTCCTTTATATGATTCATGTGCCTGCTCTCCGACAACAGGGTAAATGGTGGAATATCAGCCCTGCTCAGCCGGCAATGATCACGGTACATTTTCTTGCAGACAAAACACACATTGAAACCCTGGAACTTTGAGGCGATGAATCCTGAGGGAAAATGAAATTAGGGCTCGAACCATCAAACTTTCACACCAACCGATAGCACCACCGAGACAGGTGAAGAATTCACCCACTGAGTGAATCCCTTCCCACTCACTGAGCTCAACTTTTTGATTGCAGTGACCAATAGAACAGTTGTCTCCATCCAGTCCAAAATGAATGGTTGAAACTTGCAGGAGTGAAAATCCAACGAGCCGGTCTTCACTCTTAAACCAGCAACTGTGAAGTTAAGAGAAACGTGCCGGAGAAATACTCGATTTCAGCGCGGTGACACTGGGCCAGAGTAAAGCTCAGTTAATATGATCGCCGAGTGGTGAGAGGGTGGATTTGGAATTCCTGAGCGACCGCACTGCGCATTTTCCAGATCTGCTTGGAGCACCAATCCCTTCAATTCATCACTTACAGGGACAATTCGATTCTCGGTTTCTTTTCCCTGAGCTTGGTGAAATTTTTAAAAATTGAAAGCGACCAATATCAGAGCGAACCTCGTCACCGACATGCTCACAGATACAGAGCGGCCACACTCTACTTCAGTGAGATGAAAGACCAGAGCGGTTTCAAGGTCGAATGTAATTGCAAAGAAAGCTCGATCAATGAAAGTGCAGGTCATTGAGGTGCCTTTAAAGTCCTGATTGTTTGAACTGAATTTCTTCCGAAAGCGCTTGAGATTCAGGTGGAGTGATTTGGGGACTTCCTTTCCCTCTTTGCAAAAGTTTGAACCGCAGATCAAGATCAAAAGTCCCGGGCTAAATTAGGGATTCGCCGGGATATGAACCTCGCATCGAGAATTATACCCCGACCTCAATGAGCCCAGAAACAAGAACGTGTCGTCACATTCACGTGTCACGGTCACATTCTAAACTGGTTTGCCCTGTACTGTACATTACTGTCTAAATATTACAGATAAGCAGAGCACTTGAGCTGTCACAGCTGTGACTTTGACTTTTCTCCCTCTCCTCCCGATCTCCCCGGCAACTGCGACTAACCACAATCTTCTCTCACACTTCTTCATCAGGAAGTTCCGAACCTCGGTTTTCAAATGAAATAACGCCCATCTCTCCAATCACCGACAGCCCAGAGAGAGTTTCATAATTTCAGCTCCCACTTTGCCCAAATCCTCCTTAAAGTACCATGAAAATAATTGTCCTTAAGTCACTAATAATATAATTAAGAACTTTTATTGTCTGGGGTTTTGTTTCAGATTCCACGGCTTTTAAAGATCACTGCTGATGTTTAACGAATCGCCTCTTGGTTGGAGGTTTCTGTGTGGGAAAGATCAGGAAGTGATAATTGAGAGACCGAGGATGAAGCTGTTTGATGGGAGCACTGGGGACACAGACCGTGCGCGGCTCCAGTGGAGCAATCGGTCAGCGCGCGTTATTTCTACAATAATTATACACTCGAGAAATGCTGGGGTTGTGAGTTTCAGCGCCATCGAAAGTAGTTGAACCTTCTAAACATTTTGACTGGAGTTCAAGGTACAACCGGTTCCATAACACATCGACTTCTTCATGTCCCCATGTGGGCACTGAGGCTCCTCTGGCCTCCCGTCTTGCAATAGCAGGCGAGAGTTTATTTGTTTATAGGAGGGAGAGGGGGCGATTGGCGAGAGCTGAAATGGTAAAGCGGCCGGCACGACATCTTTAAATCTGAAGAACCAAACACACAATTCTTCTTTCCGTGAAGCAGGGATTCATCGGTTTGAAGTGTCGTGTAGGGAAAATTCGGGAGGCAAACCTGCTGCCTGGTGTCACGGTGTAACGGGTGAAATTATTCAGCTTTCAATTATTGATCGGCTGAAATGTCGAGAGGCCTTTTCCAGCTCCCGTGTGGAACAAGTTTAGCTTTTGAACCATTGGGTAAAGTGTTTTTTTTAATTGCTGCGAACGAATGACAAGAAATTTTGTACAAACAAGAAGAATTGTAAAATCACGAGTTCTCTGTCCATGTTTCTTACATCATGTTCAACAGAAACAAGGATTCTCCTCAACACGTTGCTGAAAATTGTAAAAAGGAATTCTCCCCTTCTTCTCCATCGACGGGGATAATTCAGAGTCCCACCATGAATCTGTATGATGGAAATCAATCCAACAGCGAGCCTGGATAGCTCAGTCGGTAGAGCATCAGACTTTTAAAACAGGTGGTGATCTGAGGATCCAGGGTTCAAGTCCCTGTTCAGGCTAAAAGTTTTAAAACAGCTGGCATGTTCTGCTTTTCCAGCGGACCAACATCAGCGAAAGGAGCAAGAATTGGCCATTCAGTCCCTCGAGCCTGCTCCGCCATTTGATAACGTCATCGCTGATCTTCGGCCTCAAATCCACTTTCCCGACCTATCCTCATATCCCTTGAGTTTCTCAGTGTCCAAAATTCTATCTACCTCAGTTTTGAATCTATTCAATGGCTCAGCATCCACAGCCCTCAGGGGTGGAGAATTCCAATGGTTCACAACCCTCTCAGTGAAGAAATTATTCCTCATCTCTGTACCAAATGGCCGGCCCCTTATCTTGAGATTATAACCATTAGTTGTGGACTCTCCAGCTCGGGGAAACAGCATCCCAGCATCTACCCTGTCGAGCCCTCTAAGAATTTTACATGTTTCAATGAGAACACCTCATTATTGTAAACTCCAGAGAATATAGGCCCATTCTGCTCAATCTCTCCTCACAGGACAACCCTCTTATCCCAGGAATCAATCTAGTGAACCTTTGTTGCACCCACTCTAAGGCAAGTGTATCGTTCCGCAGGTAAGGAGATCAAAACTGTACACAGTACTCCAGATGTGGTCTCACCAAAGCCCTATATAATTACAGCAAGACTTCATTTTCCTTGTACTCCAACCACCTCGCAATAAAGGCCAACACACCATTTGCTTTCCTAATTGCTTGCTGCATCTGCATGTTAACTTTCTGTGATCCGTGTCCAAGGACACACAAATCCCTCTGAACACCAACATTTCATACTCTCTCACCTTTTAAAAGATATTCTGCTTTTCTATTCTTCCTACCAAAGTTAATAACCTCACATTTCCCCACTTTATACTTCATTTGCCAACTTCTAGCCCACTCACTTAACCTGTCTGTATCACTTTGCATCCTCTTTGCGTCCTCCTCACAGCTTACTTTCCCACCCAGTTTTGTATCGTCAGCAAACTTGGATACATTACACTCGGTTCCTCATCTAAGTCATTAATATAGATTGTAAATATCTGAGGCCCAAGCACTGATCTTCACGGCACCCCACTAGTTACAACCTGCCAACCCGAAAATGAACTGTTTATTCCAACTTTCTGTTTTCTCTACGTCATCAAATCCCCAATCCATGTTAATATATTACCCAGAATCCCATGAACCCTAATCTTGTTCAACAAACTTTTGTGTGGCACCTTATCGAATGCCTTTTGAAAATCCAAATATTCTACATCCACTGGTTCTCCCTTATCTACCCTGCTATCAACACCCTCAAAACCTCAAATAGATTTGTCAAACACGATTTCCCTTTCATAAAACCGTGTTGCATGTGCCTAATCATATTATGATTTTCTAAGTGCCCTGTTACCACGTCCCTAGTAATAGATTCTCGCAATTTCCCTCCTACTATTGTCAGGCTAAAGGTTCTGTAGTTCCCTGTTTTCTCTCTCCCTCTTTATTGAATAACGGGGTTACATTTGGTACCTTCCAATCCATGGGGACCTTTCTCGTATCATGGGAACTCTGGAAGATAAAACCAGTGCATCCACTTTCTCTGCAGCCACCTCTTTTTAAACCCAAGGATGTCGGCCATCAGGTCCAAAGAATTTGTCAGCTTTTAGTCCCATTAATTCCTCCAGTACTTTTTCTTTACTAATCTTAATTGCTTTAGGTTCCTGTACATTTCCAGCACCCTGCACATTTGTAGCATGACTTCACTGCTTTTGTGCTCCATCCCCCTAGACATTAAAGCCAATATTCCGTTTGCCTTCCGGATTACCTGCTGCACCTGTATGTTGAATTTTGTCTTTCTTGCACGAGGAAACCCAAATCCCTCCGTACTGCAGCATTTTGTAGTATTTCTCCATTCAAATAAAAAAGCAAAATATTTTTTTCCTCCCAAAGTGAATGACTTCACATTTTCCCACATTATATTCCATCTGCCAATTTTTTGCCCATTCGCTTAACCTGTCAATATCCCTTCGCAGACACGTTGTGTCCTCATTGCAACTTGCTTTTCCACCTATCTTTGTACCATCAGCAAATCTGGCCACAAGACACTTTGTTCCTTCATCCACATCATTGATATACATTGTAAATAATTGAGGCCACAGTACTGATCCCTGCAACACCCCACGAGTGAGATGAAATGCCTATAAATTTCCGCTCCTCCTATTGGTCCGGAACTCTCCTTAATCGCCAGGCGGGATTAATTGTGAGACTGGCGGTCCCGAGGTGCATTTGGAAAATAAAAATTAATTGAACCCTTCAGTTGCAACATTTAATAAAACGAAATTAATAAAAGTCACTGAAATTTTTTTTTCTGGAGTTCACCAAATTCGGGGTGGAGGGGGGGCTTCTATGCTGTGTGTTTGTGCCGGTTTTAATGGCTCGAAGCGCTGGGGTTTCAGTTTATTTTATTATCCTTGGTCCAAACGCGCTCTCCCTGCTTCTGATGTCTTTGCTTTTCGTCCTGATATTACGATCATCAATGGCGGCTGCATCATCCAGCATGCAGCGCGGTGCAGATTGTGCCCTATCTGAATCAGTGGAGCCCAGCACGCAGGCGCAGTAGTGACTCATTATCGGTCAGTGTGTCCTGAGCATGCGCGGCCAGTCGAGGCTGCGGGAGGAGCGCGTTCGGTGCAGGTCAGAGGATCGGAGCAAGAGGCTCAATAAACCCCGGGGCCCGGGTCCGGGCTCAGGCCCAGGCTCAGGCTTTACAAACCCCGAGTGCGGCCCCAGACCCGAATATAAAACAGTGAACATTATCCCCCCCTCACTCCCCGCCGGGAAATGAAGGGGAAATGGGGATCGGTCAGGGAGCGTCTGTAAATGAAGGAGAAATGGTGATCGGTCAGGGAGCGTCTGTAAATGAAGGAGAAATGGTGATCGGTCAGGGAGAGTCTGTAAATGAAGGAGAAATGGTGATCGGTCAGGGAGCGTCTGTAAATGAAGAGGAAATGGTGATCGGTCAGGGAGCGTCTGTAAATGAAGGAGAAATGGTGATCGGTCAGGGAGCGTCTGTAAATGAAGGAGAAATGGTGATCGGTCAGGGAGCGTCTGTAAATGAAGGAGTAATGGTGATCGGTCAGGGAGCGTCTGTAAATGAAGGAGAAATGGTGATCGGTCAGGGAGCGTCTGTAAATGAAGGAGAAATGGTGATCGGTCAGGGAGCGTCTGTAAATGAAGGAGAAATGGTGATCGGTCAGGGAGCGTTTGTAAATGAAGGGGAAATGGTGATCGGTCAGGGAGCGTCTTTAAATGAAGCAGAAATAGTGATCGGTCAGGGAGCATCTGTAATTGAAGGAGAAATGGAGATCGGTCAGGGAGTGTCTGTAAATGAAGGAGAAATGGTGATCGGTCAGGGAGCGTCTGTAAATGAAGGAGAAATGGTGATCAGTCAGGGAGCATCTGTAATTAAAGGAGAAATGGAGATCGGTCAGGGAGCATCTGTAATTGAAGGAGAAATGGAGATCGGTCAGGGAGTGTGCACATGAAGGAGAAATGGTGATCGGTCAGGGAGCGTCTGTAAATGAAGGAGAAATGGTGATCGGTCAGGTAGCGTCTGTAAATGAAGGAGAAATAGTGATCAGTCAGGGAGCATCTGTAAATGAAGGAGAAATGGTGATCAGTCAGGGAGCATCTGTAATTGAAGGAGAAATGGCGATCGGTCAGGGAGCGTCTGTAATTGAAGGAGAAATGGCGATCGGTCAGGGAGTGTCTGTAATTGAAGGACTGGTGATCGGTCAGGGAGCGTCTGTAAATGACGGAGAAATGTGATTGGTCAGGGAGCATCTGTAAATGAAGGCGATATGTGATTGGTCAGGGAGCGTCTACAAATGAAGCAGAAATGATGATCAGTCAGGGAACATCTTTAAATGAAGGAGAAACGGTAATCGGTCAGGGAATGTCTGTAAATTAAGGAGAAATGGTGATCAGTCAGGAAACTTCTGTAAATGAAGGAGAAATGATGATCGGTCAGTGATCGTCTGTAAATGAAGGAGAAATGGTGATCTCTATATCTTTATTCATCCGAGCTCGAGCTTTGGATGCCGTTCCTTTCCTCCTCGTGGGAATCTGTCTCCTCTGTACCCATTCCCACTCCTCCTTGAAGGCCTCCCATTGTTCAATTACTGTTCTGCCTGACAATTTTTGATTCCAATTCACCTGGACAAGATCCCTTTTTAACTCACTGGAATTAGCCCTCCTCCAGTTCAGAATTTTCACATTTGACTGTCCCCTGTCCTTTTCCATAAATATTCTAAACCGAATGAGATTATGATCACTGCTGCCCCACTGAAACATGCTCCACCTGCCCCACTTCATTCTCCACACCGAGCCCACTGCTGTACTCACACTCTCTCACTCACTCTCTCACACTCACTCCCTCCCTCACGTTCACTCTTTCATACTCACTCACATTCACACACATTCACTCTCACATTCACTATCTCACACTCTCTCACTCACTCACATTCACTCACATTCACTCTCACATTCACTCACACACTCACTCACACTCACTCTCTCACATTCACACTCTCACATTCACACTCTCACTCTCACTCTCACATTCACACTCTCACATTCACTCACACTCTCTCTCTCACACTCACATTCACTCTCTCACATTCACTCTCTCACATTCACTCTCTCACACTCACTCTCTCACATTCACTGTCTCACATTCACTCTCTCACATTCACTCTCTCACACTCACTCTCTCACCCTTTCACTCATGGTTTCGGGCCACTGAAAGATGATGTGATGAGTTTGGATTTCAGCACAGGGAAGAGGGAGATTGTGTGGGATGGGGATTTACAGCTTTGAGGCACAAGAGAGGAAAGAAGGTTTTGTAGAAACTAGAATTGTCTGTTCTGAATTTCTACCCTGTACTTACAGTGATGACTTTTATAAACTCCTTTATAGGGTATTAGATGGGGAGGATTTGCAGAGGGAAACTCAAACCAAACAGCACGCCAAGATCTGACAGAGTCACTCGATTCATCAGGACCTGAATATCATCGGCCTTTGAATGTGGAAGGAGAAATGTTTGTCTGTTCTAACTGTGGGAGAAGATTTCAAACATCAGTGTGAGTGGAAAAGCACCGAGACACACACACCCGAGTGAGAGTGTTCCAGTGCACTGACTGTGGAAAGAGCTTTAACCAGTTACACAGACAGAAAAAACATCACACCATTCACAGCGGGGAGACACCGTACACGTGTTCTGTGTGTGGACGAGGCTTCAACTGATCGTCCAACCTGGAGAGACACAAGGACACACGGACCATGGAGAAACCGTGGAAATGTGGGGACTGTGGGAAGGGATTCAATTACCCTTCAGAGCTGGAAATTCATCGACGCCGTCACACTGGGGAGAGGCCGTTCTCCTGCTCCGTGTGTAAGAAGAGATTCACTCATTCTTCCACCCTGCTAACACACCAGCGAGTTCACTCTGATGAGAGACCTTTTAAATGTTCTGACTGTGAGAAGAGGTTTAAAAGCAAAAGGAATCTGCTGACACACCAACGCACTCACACTGGGGAGAGGCCGCTCACCTGCTCCGTGTGAGGGAAGGGATTCACTATTTCATCCAAACTGCTGACACACCAACTTGTTCACACTGGGGAGAGACCTTTTTAATGTTCTGACTGCACGAAGAGCTCTAAATACAGATACAAATTGTGAAGACATCGACACACTCACGCCAGGGAGAGGCCGTTCACCTGCTCCCTGTGTAAGAAGAGATTTACTCGGTCATCACACCTGCTGAGACACCAGTGAGTTCACACTGACAAGAGACCTCTGAAATATTCTGACTGTGAGAAGGGATTTAAAACAAATGATCTGAAACACCAACACACTGACACTGGGGAGAGACTGTTCACCTGCTCCGTGTGTGGGAAGGGATTCACGAATTCATCCCACCTTCTGAGATATCAACTTGTTCACACTATTGAGTGACCTTTTAATGCAGTAACTTTGAGAACAGCTTTAAAAGCAGAAATGAACTGCTGACACATCAACTCACGCACATTGTGCAGAGACTGTTCACCTGCTCCGTGTGTGGGAAGGGATTCACTCAGTCATCACATGTGCTGAGACACCAGCGAGTTCACAAGTGACTGCAGGGGTTGGATTCTGCAGTTAATCACATCCAGGACTGAACTACGGTGTTTAGAGTCAGGAAGAACAACGTGTAAGGATTAACCCATTAACAGATAGAATTTAGTATAATTATAATCAATAGCAGAAGTAGAACAAAATGTACTGTGAATCTATGTATCTGTAAATGTAAACTGTACTGTGTATTAATATAGAATGAACCATGTAACGTGTGTTCAATAAGAAAGTGCTGGTGGGCCGAGAAGGATGCATGATGGTTATTATAGTCAAGTTTGCAGTTAAAACTAAAAGGATGCTGACAACAGTAAAGTGGGAATGAACAGACGTAAGGGAGGAATGTGCTGTAATAGCATAATGTCTAAAAGACATGTAGATAAAGGGACTGAAGGTTCATTAAATCAAGGAGTCACGCAGGCTCAGGCCTCTCCATCTCGAGCCTCCACAAGCCAGTCAGTAGAAGTCTGTTTATACAAACGGTTCTGTGAAGGCTGGCAATGTAAACTCTAAATAAGGTTCTGTTAAGTCTGTAACAACAATGCACGGATGGGACCAGGAGTTATGCTTGGAATGTAACTTCTGAAGGTTGAGAGACATGAATAATGGTCAGGCTGAGAGATGTGGATGTGAGAGTGAACTGCTCATAAACTGAAAAAGGGAATAAGAAGAGACCTCAAAAGCTGAGGAAGGCGCACAAGATTCTGGCAAGGAAGAAGAGAACTTTTCAGTCAACAGATCACAGCAAGAGAGAGAGAGAGACCGCACCGTAGTCACTTGGAGGGATAGAGAGAGAGAGAGAGAGACCGCACTGTAGTCACTTGGAGGGATAGAGAGAGAGAGAGAGAGACCGCACCGTAGTCACTTGGAGGGATGGAGAGAGAGAGAGAGAGACCGCACCGTAGTCACTTGGAGGGAGAGAGAGAGAGACCGCACCATAGTCACTTGGAGGGAGAGAGAGAGAGACAGACCGCACCGTAGTCACTTGGAGGGATAGAGAGAGAGAGAGAGAGACACCGCACCGTAGTCACTTGGAGGGATAGAGAGAGAGAGAGAGACCGCACCATAGTCACTTGGAGGGATAGAGAGAGAGAGAGAGAGACCGCACTGTAGTCACTTGGAGGGATAGAGAGAGAGAGAGAGAGACCGCACCGTAGTCACTTGGAGGGATGGAGAGAGAGAGAGAGAGACCGCACCGTAGTCACTTGGAGGGATAGAGAGAGAGAGAGAGACCGCACCATAGTCACTTGGAGGGAGAGAGAGAGAGACAGACCGCACCGTAGTCACTTGGAGGGATAGAGAGAGAGAGAGAGAGACCGCACCGTAGTCACTTGGAGGGATAGAGAGAGAGAGACCGCACCGTAGTCACTTGGAGGGATAGAGGGAGAGAGAGAGACCGCACCATAGTCACTTGGAGGGAGAGAGAGAGAGACAGACCGCACCGTAGTCACTTGGAGGGATAGAGAGAGAGAGAGAGACCGCACCGTAGTCACTTGGAGGGATAGAGAGAGAGAGAGAGAGACCGCACCATAGTCACTTGGAGGGATAGAGAGAGAGAGACAGAGACCGCACCGTAGTCACTTGGAGGGACAGAGAGAGAGAGAGACCGCACCATAGTCACTTGGAGGGATAGAGAGAGAGAGAGAGAGACCGCACCGTAGTCACTTGGAGGGACAGAGAGAGAGAGAGACCGCACCGTAGTCACTTGGAGGGATAGAGAGAGAGAGAGAGAGACCGCACTGTAGTCACTTGGAGGGATAGAGAGAGAGAGAGACCGCACCATAGTCACTTGGAGGGACAGAGAGAGAGAGAGAGAGAGATCGCAGCGTAGTCACTTGGAGGGATAGAGAGAGAGAGAGAGACCGCACCATAGTCACTTGGAGGGAGAGAGAGAGAGACAGACCGCACCGTAGTCACTTGGAGGGATAGAGAGAGAGAGAGAGACCGCACCGTAGTCACTTGGAGGGATAGAGAGAGAGAGAGAGAGACCGCACCGTAGTCACTTGGAGGGATAGAGGGAGAGAGAGAGAGAGAGACCGCACCGTAGTCACTTGGAGGGATAGAGAGAGAGAGAGAGAGACCGCACCATAGTCACTTGGAGGGATAGAGAGAGAGAGAGAGAGACCGCACCGTAGTCACTTGGAGGGACAGAGAGAGAGAGAGAGAGACCGCACCGTAGTCACTTGGAGGGATAGAGAGAGAGAGAGAGAGACCGCACCATAGTCACTTGGAGGGATAGAGAGAGAGAGAGACCGCACCGTAGTCACTTGGAGGGACAGAGAGAGAGAGAGAGAGACCGCACCATCGTCACTTGGAGGGATAGAGAGAGAGAGAGAGAGAGACCGCACCGTAGTCACTTGGAGGGACAGAGAGAGAGAGAGAGAGACCGCACCGTAGTCACTTGGAGGGACAGAGAGAGAGAGAGAGAGACCGCACCATAGTCACTTGGAGGGATAGAGAGAGAGAGAGAGAGACCGCACCATAGTCACTTGGAGGGATAGAGAGAGAGAGAGAGACCGCACCGTAGTCATTTGGAGGGATAGAGAGAGAGAGAGAGAGAGACCGCACCGTAGTCACTTGGAGGGATAGAGAGAGAGAGAGAGACTGCACCGTAGTCATTTGGAGGGATAGAGAGAGAGAGAGAGAGAGAGACCGCACCACAGTCACTTGGAGGGATAGAGAGAGAGACCGCACCGTAGTCACTTGGAGGGATAGAGAGTGAGAGAGAGAGACCGCACCGTAGTCACTTGGAGGGATACAGTGAGAGAGAGAGAGAGACCGCAGCGTAGTCACTTGGAGGGATAGAGAGAGAGAGAGAGAGACCGCACCGTAGTCACTTGGAGGGATAGAGAGAGAGAGAGAGAGACCGCACCGTAGTCACTTGGAGGGATAGAGAGAGAGAGAGAGAGAGACCGCACCGTAGTCACTTGGAGGGATAGAGAGAGAGAGAGAGAAAGACCGCACCGTAGTCACTTGGAGGGATAGAGAGAGAGAGAGAGAGACCGCACCGTAGTCACTTGGAGGGATAGAGAGAGAGAGAGAGAGAGACCGCACCGTAGTCACTTGGAGGGATAGAGAGAGAGAGAGAGAGAGAGACCGCAGCGTAGTCACTTGGAGGGATAGAGAGAGAGAGAGAGACCACACCGTAGTCACTTGGAGGGATGGAGAGAGAGAGAGAGAGAGACCGCACCGTAGTCACCTGGAGGGATAGAGAGAGAGAGAGATAGACCGCACCGTAGTCTCTTGGAGGGATAGAGAGAGAGAGAGAGAGACCGCGCCGTAGTCACTTGGAGGGATAGAGAGAGAGAGAGAGACCGCACTGTAGTCACTTGGAGGGATAGAGAGAGAGAGAGAGAGACCGCACTGTAGTCACTTGGAGGGATAGAGAGAGAGAGAGAGAGAGACCGCACCGTAGTCACTTGGAGGGATAGAGAGAGAGAGAGAGAGAGACACCGCACCGTAGTCACTTGGAGGGACAGAGAGAGAGAGAGACCGCACCGTAGTCACTTGGAGGGATAGAGAGACAGAGAGAGAGAGACCGCACCGTAGTCACTTGGAGGGATAGAGAGAGAGAGAGAGAGAGACCGCACCATAGTCACTTGGAGGGATAGAGAGAGAGAGAGAGAGACCGCTCCGTAGTCACTTGGAGGGACAGAGAGAGAGAGAGAGACCGCAGCGTAGTCACTTGGAGGAATAGAGAGAGAGAGAGAGAGACCGCACCGTAGTCACTTGGACGGATAGAGAGAGAGAGAGAGAGAGACCGCACCGTAGTCACTTGGAGGGATAGAGGGAGAGAGAGAGAGAGAGACCGCACCGTAGTCACTTGGAGGGACAGAGAGAGAGAGAGAGACCGCACCGTAGTCACTTGGAGGGATAGAGAGAGAGAGAGAGAGACCGCACCGTAGTCACTTGGAGGGATAGAGAGAGAGACCGCACCGTAGTCACTTGGAGGGATAGAGAGAGAGAGAGAGAGAGACCGCACCGTAGTCACTTGGAGGGATAGAGAGAGAGAGAGAGACCGCACCGTAGTCACTTGGAGGGATAGAGAGAGAGAGAGAGAGACCGCACCGTAGTCACTTGGAGGGATAGAGAGTGAGAGAGAGAGAACGCACCGTAGTCACTTGGAGGGATAGAGAGAGAGAGAGAGAGAGACCGCACCGTAGTCACTTGGAGGGACAGAGAGAGAGAGAGAGAGAGACCGCAGCGTAGTCACTTGGAGGGATAGAGAGAGAGAGAGAGAGAGACCGCACCGCAGTCACTTGGAGGGACAGAGAGAGAGAGAGACCGCACCGTAGTCACTTGGAGGGATAGAGAGAGAGAGAGAGAGACCGCACCGTAGTCACTTGGAGGGATAGAGAGAGAGAGAGAGAGACCGCACCGTAGTCACTTGGAGGGACAGAGAGAGAGAGAGAGAGACCGCACCGTAGTCACTTGGAGGGATAGAGAGAGAGAGAGAGAGACCGCACTGTAGTCACTTGGAGGGATGGAGAGAGAGAGACAGAGACCGCACCGTAGTCACTTGGAGGGATAGAGAGAGAGAGAGAGAGACCGCACCGTAGTCACTTGGAGGGATAGAGGGAGAGAGAGAGAGAGACCGCACCGTAGTCACTTGGAGGGATAGAGAGAGAGAGAGAGAGACCGCACCGTAGTCACTTGGAGGGATAGAGGGAGAGAGAGAGAGAGACCGCACCGTAGTGACTTGGAGGGACAGAGAGAGAGAGAGAGAGAGACCGCACCGTAATCACTTGGAGGGATAGAGAGAGAGAGAGAGAGACCGCACCGTAGTCACTTGGAGGGATAGAGAGAGAGAGAGAGAGACCGCTCCGTAGTCACTTGGAGGGACAGAGAGAGAGAGAGAGACCGCAGCGTAGTCACTTGGAGGAATAGAGAGAGAGAGAGAGAGACCGCACCGTAGTCACTTGGACGGATAGAGAGAGAGAGAGAGAGAGACCGCACCGTAGTCACTTGGAGGGATAGAGGGAGAGAGAGAGAGAGAGACCGCACCGTAGTCACTTGGAGGGACAGAGAGAGAGAGAGAGAGACCGCACCGTAGTCACTTGGAGGGATAGAGAGAGAGAGAGAGAGACCGCACCGTAGTCACTTGGAGGGATAGAGAGAGAGACCGCACCGTAGTCACTTGGAGGGATAGAGAGAGAGAGAGAGACCGCACCGTAGTCACTTGGAGGGATAGAGAGAGAGAGAGAGACCGCACCGTAGTCACTTGGAGGGATAGAGAGAGAGAGAGAGAGACCGCACCGTAGTCACTTGGAGGGATAGAGAGAGAGAGAGAGAGAGACCGCACCGTAGTCACTTGGAGGGACAGAGAGAGAGAGAGAGAGAGACCGCAGCGTAGTCACTTGGAGGGATAGAGAGAGAGAGAGAGAGAGACCGCACCGCAGTCACTTGGAGGGACAGAGAGAGAGAGAGACCGCACCGTAGTCACTTGGAGGGATAGAGAGAGAGAGAGAGAGACCGCACCGTAGTCACTTGGAGGGATAGAGAGAGAGAGAGAGAGAGAGACCGCACCGTAGTCACTTGGAGGGACAGAGAGAGAGAGAGAGAGACCGCACCGTAGTCACTTGGAGGGATAGAGAGAGAGAGAGAGAGACCGCAGCGTAGTCACTTGGAGGGATAGAGAGAGAGAGACAGAGACCGCACCGTAGTCACTTGCAGGGATAGAGAGAGAGAGAGAGAGACCGCACCGTAGTCACTTGGAGGGATAGAGAGAGAGAGAGAGAGAGAGACCACACCGTAGTCACTTGGAGGGATAGAGGGAGAGAGAGAGAGAGACCGCACCGTAGTCACTTGGAGGTATAGAGAGAGAGAGAGAGAGAGAGACCGCACCGTAGTCACTTGGAGGGATAGAGAGAGAGAGAGAGACCGCACCGTAGTCACTTGGAGGGATAGAGAGAGAGAGAGAGAGAGACCGCACCGTAGTCACTTGGAGGGATAGAGAGAGAGAGAGAGAGACCGCACCGTAGTCACTTGGAGGGACAGAGAGAGAGAGAGAGAGAGACCGCAGCGTAGTCACTTGGAGGGATAGAGAGAGAGAGAGAGAGAGACCGCACCGCAGTCACTTGGAGGGACAGAGAGAGAGAGACCGCACCGTAGTCACTTGGAGGGATAGAGAGAGAGAGAGAGAGAGACCGCACCGTAGTCACTTGGAGGGATAGAGAGAGAGAGAGAGAGAGAGACCGCACCGTAGTCACTTGGAGGGACAGAGAGAGAGAGAGAGAGACCGCACCGTAGTCACTTGGAGGGATAGAGAGAGAGAGAGAGAGACCGCACTGTAGTCACTTGGAGGGATAGAGAGAGAGAGACAGAGACCGCACCGTAGTCACTTGCAGGGATAGAGAGAGAGAGAGAGAGACCGCACCGTAGTCACTTGGAGGGATAGAGAGAGGGAGAGAGAGAGACCGCACCGTGGTCACTTGGAGGGATAGAGAGAGAGAGAGAGACCGCACCGTAGTCACTTGGAGGGATAGAGAGAGAGAGAGACCGCACCGTAGTCACTTGGAGGGATAGAGAGAGAGAGAGAGAGAGAGACCGCACCGTAGTCACTTGGAGGGACAGAGAGAGAGAGAGAGAGAGACCGCAGCGTAGTCACTTGGAGGGATAGAGAGAGAGAGAGAGAGAGAGACCGCACCGCAGTCACTTGGAGGGACAGAGAGAGAGAGAGACCGCACCATAGTCACTTGGAGGGATAGAGAGAGAGAGAGAGAGACCGCACCGTAGTCACTTGGAGGGATAGAGAGAGAGAGAGAGAGAGAGACCGCACCGTAGTCACTTGGAGGGACAGAGAGAGAGAGAGAGAGACCGCACCGTAGTCACTTGGAGGGATAGAGAGAGAGAGAGAGAGACCGCACTGTAGTCACTTGGAGGGATAGAGAGAGAGAGACAGAGACCGCACCGTAGTCACTTGCAGGGATAGAGAGAGAGAGAGAGAGACCGCACCGTAGTCACTTGGAGGGATAGAGAGAGAGAGAGAGAGAGAGACCACACCGTAGTCACTTGGAGGGATAGAGGGAGAGAGAGAGAGAGACCGCACCGTAGTCACTTGGAGGGACAGAGAGAGAGAGAGAGAGAGAGAGACCGCACCGTAGTCACTTGGAGGGATAGAGAGAGAGAGAGAGAGACCGCACCGTAGTCACTTGGAGGGATAGAGAGAGAGAGAGAGAGAGACCGCACCGTAGTCACTTGGAGGGACAGAGAGAGAGAGAGAGAGAGACCGCAGCGTAGTCACTTGGAGGGATAGAGAGAGAGAGAGAGAGAGACCGCACCGCAGTCACTTGGAGGGACAGAGAGAGAGAGAGACCGCACCGTAGTCACTTGGAGGGATAGAGAGAGAGAGAGAGAGACCGCACCGTAGTCACTTGGAGGGATAGAGAGAGAGAGAGAGAGAGAGACCGCACCGTAGTCACTTGGAGGGACAGAGAGAGAGAGAGAGAGACCGCACCGTAGTCACTTGGAGGGATAGAGAGAGAGAGAGAGAGACCGCACTGTAGTCACTTGGAGGGATAGAGAGAGAGAGACAGAGACCGCACCGTAGTCACTTGGAGGGATAGAGAGAGACAGACAGAGACCGCACCGTAGTCACTTGGAGGGATAGAGAGAGAGAGAGAGAGAGACCGCACCGTAGTCACTTGGAGGGATAGAGAGAGAGAGAGAGAGAGACCGCACCGTAGTCACTTGGAGGGATAGAGAGAGAGAGAGAGAGACTGCACTGTAGTCACTTGGAGGGATAGAGAGAGAGAGAGAGAGAGACCGCACTGTAGTCACTTGGAGGGATAGAGATAGAGAGAGAGAGACCGCACCGTAGTCACTTGGAGGGATAGAGAGAGAGAGAGAGAGACCGCACTGTAGTCACTTGGAGGGATAGAGAGAGAGAGAGAGAGAGAGATTGCACTGTAGTCACTTGGAGGGATAGAGAGAGAGAGAGAGAGACCGCACTGTAGTCACTTGGAGGGATGGAGAGAGAGAGAGAGAGACCGCACCGTAGTCACTTGGAGGGACAGAGAGAGAGAGAGAGAGAGACCGCACCGTAGTCACTTGGAGGGATAGAGAGAGAGAGAGAGAGAGAGACCGCACCGTAGTCACTTGGAGGGATAGAGAGAGAGAGAGAGAGAGAGACCGCACCGTAGTCACTTGGAGGGATAGAGAGAGAGAGACCGCACCGTAGTCACTTGGAGGGATAGAGAGAGAGAGAGAGAGAGACCGCACCGTAGTCACTTGGAGGGATAGAGTGAGAGAGAGAGACCGCACCGTAGTCACTTGGAGGGACAGAGAGAGAGAGAGAGAGAGACCGCACCGTCGTCACTTGGAGGGACACTCCCGAGGTTTCAAGGAACACTGACTATTTCTCTTTGTTAAGTATCACCTTTTTGCACTAATTGTGATGTGATTAATAAATCGGTTTTGCCTTTAACCGTAATACCAGTACCAGTGGTGATCTTGTTGTTGTCAGGAACCAGTCCTTAGATTGGATTAGATTATAATCCTGAAAATAGTGGTTTAAATCCTACAATTGGCGACCACGAAGGGACTATTTCTGACAACAGCTAAAACCTGGTGGGGGATAGTTACATAATATAAATTGATTATTTCTCCAGTAAAATGCAGTGAGTGGAGGATAGTTACATAATATAAATTGATTATTTCTCCAGTAAAATGCAGTGAGTGGGGGATAGTTACATAATATAAATTGATTATTTCTCCAGTAAAATGCAGTGAGTGGGGGATAGTTACATAATATAAATTGATTATTTTTCCAGTAAAATGCAGTGAGCGGAGTGCACACCCACCACGGGTGGTCTCATAAACTGAGGACAATCAGTTCTTTCCTTGGTTCGAGTTTTATGCAATCTGGGGATTTAGTTCAGTGGTCGAGCGCATGTTTTCGCATGTGTTGAGGTCCTGGGTTCAACTCCCAGCATCTTCCTGATTAATTTTCCACTAGAATTACCCACGGAAAGTTGAAAGACGCTTTTTGAGCTCAGCGAGTTCCAACTTCTGAGGCTCCACAAGCATTAAATTGTCCCGGAGCGGGACTTCATCTCACGGTCCCCTCAACAGCTCAACTCAAAGCAGCCGCCGACTGAGGGGAATGTGTGACGGTGCAATATCGAGCGAGCAGTCCCAGCTCTTGTTCCTGTTTGACGCTCTGTCATTCTTCCATCTCACTTTATGATTCAGAGGTTGGATTTCAGCCTTGTCACTGACCATTAGCGATTGGGTTTTTTTATTTCCGCAGACTTTTATTTGGAAAGTTCAAAGTAAAGAGGAGCAGAAACCCCGTGAACTGAAGCAGAGGTTGAACATTGTGAACACGCGGGACCGCTGGGCATCTCGATGTCCTGGAGAGACGGAGCAGAAAGCTCACGGCTTCACTTCTAAAGTGTCTGCTTGTTTATTTCTCAGGTACCTTTTGCCCCGTGGGGATGTAGCTCAGTGGAAGAGCGCATGCTTTGCATGTATGAGGTCCCGGGTTCAATCCCCGGCATCTCCAAACAAGTTACATTTCAAATTTTGGATTCAACTGTGAGAATATCATCTGAGACTCGCCTCACATTTCCACACAAGGAGAGACAAGAGTTTCTTCACCTCGCGAAAAACCGAACGCTCCGCACAGAATATAATTCAATGGGAGAGCGCCCACGGTGTTTCAATGGCTCCCATCTCATGGTTGAACAGCTTGCCCAGTGATAGATTATTTCCAGTTTCACAGATTGGGGGGAAGCAGCGGACCGGCGTTCCGACCACAAAGAGGGAAGAATAGTCTGGATGTTGGGAGCTTCTTCTTTTCCCAGAGAGGAGTGAGCATCTGGAATGCATTCCCGGCTGGTGCGGTGGGTGCTGACTCTCTCTGGTGCGGTGGGTGCTGACCCTCTCTGGTGCGGTGGGTGCTGACCCTCTCTGGTGCGGTGGGTGCTGACTCTCTCTGGTGCGGTGGGTGCTGACTCTCTCTGGTGCGGTGGGTGCTGACTCTCTCTGGTGCGCTGGGTGCTGATTCTCTCTGGTGCGGTGGGTGCTGACTCTCTCTGGTGCGGTGGGTGCTGACCCTCTCTGGTGCGGTGGGTGCTGACCCTCTCTGGTGCGGTGGGTGCTGACTCTCTCTGGTGCGGTGGGTGCTGACTCTCTCTGGTGCGGTGGGTGCTGACTCTCTCTGGTGTGGTGGGTGCTGACTCTGACTCTCTCTGGTACGGTGGGTGCTGACTCTCTCTGGTGCGGTGGGTGCTGACTCTCTCTGGTGCGGTGGGTGCTGACTCTCTCTGGTACGGTGGGTGCTGACTCTCTCTGGTGCGGTGGGTGCTGACTCTCTCTGGTGCGGTGGGTGCTGACTCTCTCTGGTGCGGTGGGTGCTGACTCTCTCTCCGCCTTTTTTCTGTTTTTTTTCTGGTTTGTAACCGCTCCCAGGAGATTCCATGTTCCCGGTGGGTGGGGCTGGTGGTGTGTGTAGGAAGTGTCCAGTCACGATGCTCCAGGCATGTGGGGCAGGATTGATGAACGAGCTGGTCTTTTCCTGCCCGTCATGTCCGTCTGTAACCCCAGCTCGTCAAGGTGTTTTTAGTGAAGTGATATTTAAACACAAAACCCTCACCTGGGACAAGTCCTGCATCCGTCTATAGTGAAATGAGATTCAATGCTGTCTGTGCCTCACCTTGTCCTCCTCCTTTTATATTATTATATTGTCAGCACACGGTGATATGTTTGGTTAAGATAAAAATACAAATTATCCGCTCTGGGCTCCTCCAGTCTCTCTGTGTTTCTCTCTCCTCCTAAACTGACTGACTGTTAGATAATAGTAACTGGTGTCCTCTCCATCCCGTTCTCAACACCCAGACACGACGACTTACTGAATAAATTCAACACTCACAGACAGTCCAGTGTCAGACAGTTACAGACGGTTTCTCTCCACCTTTCCTAACAGGACTGGCGAATGATGAATGCCCCGTCAGACCGTTTGATATACAGTAAAAGGGACAGTGACCGTCTCACCAATAGCACCGGAGGTCTGTTCACAGACACAGAATCAGTCTTTCCCTTTCTATCAGTGTGTCTATATTACGCTCAGTGACAGTATCCCGCCTCCTTGTACAGCACGAGGGAGAGAGAAAGATAGACAGACAGAGAGAGACACACAGACAAACAGACACAGTATCAGTCTCACACTTCCCATCAGTGAGTCCGTTTCACACTCAGTAACAATATTCCACCTTCATGTACAGCGCTAGAGAGAGAGAAAAACAGACAGGCACAGTATCAGAATTACACTTCCTATCAGTGTCTCTGTATCACTCTCAGTAACAGTATCTCAACTTCATAAGCTGCACAAAAGAGAGAGAGAGAGAAACTGACCTGTAATGTCCTGTTTACACAGAGTAACAAATTGGAAAATATTCCATTCCAATTTCTATTCCAAGGTGGAGTGACAGAAGATGCAGTCTCATCTCTCACTGATATTATTTCAGAGACAGACACATTATTAATCCCATCCTCAGGGACAGTGTCACACATTTAACCCTCTCTTGCATGTTGTCCCCTCTGCAATCTTGCAGCTCAGGGCCGTTCTGTATTACTCTCAGTGACCGAGTGTTTCACTCCGATTGAAATAAACTGGGACTGTTGCTGCCTGATATTAATCCTACACGGTCCCAGCAAATACACCGACTCCCACTTTCCTCCCCCGTTTCTCCAGGATTGGTTTGAGGAATCCTCCCTCCAGTTTCGGAGTCAAACGTCACTTTATCAGTAAGGGAGCCAAGAATGAACAGAACCCATTGGCTCATTCCACAGCCGCCCACTTTATCTCTGAAAGACTCTTTCCCATCAAAAGCCCCCGAGAGAAACAGCAAGGATGGAAACCTCGAGTTTAATAGTTGGAGATTGTAAAGTCAGTCTGGATTCCAGCATTAGGCACTGGTGGAATCCCATCTGTTTCCCATTCTGGTGCCTGTTCCTGCACTGCCTGTGGAGCCCATTCCCTCTGACCTTTCCCCCAGACCCACTTCCTTTGCTCAGACAGGCGGGAATGGAGAGATCACGGCCCCCGGGGGAAGGGAGCAAAGAGCAGCCTCGTTACAGCAGCTCATCGCTCCGGGACCGTGTCCGCAGATGGGCTCAGAGATCGGCATTGAGTCCGGGGGAAGGGCAGGGGGAGTCCGGGGGCTGTTTTTAAGAGGCGGAGTGGATCAGGAACTGGTCCCGGAACATGGAGTGAGAGGGGGGAAGGGAGAGGTCATTCTCGGGCTGGGTGTGGACAGGGTGTGTCCAGGGGAAGGGAGAGAGAATGGGAAGAACCTGCTATTAAAACCATTGCTGCTTTCACTCCCCAAACCAGGAGTGAATGGTCCTGGTTTAGTTCCAGTCTCACCCTGTTTATTGTTATTGGACAGTGAAGAGTGGAAACAGAGCCGGACAGTAAGGATGTGGGGAGTTATACAAAGAGCATCTATTGCAGGCACCAGGTGAGAAGTGTGAAGGACACAATTTAAACAGCGGCTGTTATGTTTGGGTTGAACGGTTAGTCCCATGGGAGAGGGGATTAGAAACCTGACCTGGACAAAGGTCCCTGCCCCATCGGGTGGTCCCATTCATGGATCAGTGCAGGGGTTGGGTTGTGTCTGGATGTCACTAAATTGTTGTAAAATAGCCCAACACACCTGGTGTGCAGAAGCTGAGTGCTGCAGTGGAGTCAGACACTGACACTGTTTGTATCACTGGTTTTCATTTGTTGATATTCAAAATGATCATTAGCAGAGATATTAAACCGTTTCTTGAGTTACAAGAGATCATTTTCTTTCCACAGGCGAATCCTTGAATGATCCAGAATGAATGTGATGTTTCCTCCACCCGAGGCACAAGGAGGAGTGCAGCCAGCTCCTTCTCACACACAGGAGGTACATTATCACCCACAGAGCACAGAGACACAGACAGGTCATCAGTTCCACAGTCTCAGACAGTAGAAGTAGTCAGTCCCACACTGATCCCAAGTTCCAGAGACACACTTTCAATCCAACATTCAAACAGAGCGGGTGAGGCAGACACTGTTCCATTTGCCCCGAACTCTGTCCCGCTGACAGGCAGATACAAAAATCCCAGTCCAAAATCACACTCTCAGATTGAAAGGCACTGTGTCAATCTCACAATCGGGCAACATAGCTACGAATTAAATACCAGAGAGAAATCACACATGGTATCCGATTGAAAGGGACAGAATGAATCCCAATAATGTACCTGAGATTCCAATTGAATACTATCCCAGAACTCTCTCACACATGACTTTAATACATGAAATATCCATTCGAAAAGTGTACCATTTGCTACAAATTGCAAACAAATCCAAACCTCACGTACAGTATCGATTGAGAAATACTGAAAGATAGTAAACCTGAGAAACAAATTAGATACCTGTTCAGAATGCACTCGTAGAATGAAATTTAAAGATAGAGTATCAATTCTATTAGTGCAGACTGAGATACACATTATATACCAGTCCAAAAATCTCATACAATATTAGACTGAAAGATACAGTATCAATTCCATTTCTACAGACTGATCTACACATTACAAACCAATTCAAAAATGTCACCTTATCAGTTTGAAAGATTCATTATCATCCACAATCGTACTCACAGAGATACAGATTTAATAGTGGTCCAAAAAGCACACAAATTATCTGATTAAAACCTCCAACATTAAATCCTAAAGTTCGTCCATATTTACAAATTAAATAAGGAGTAAAACTCTTCAAACATTAAGATATTAAAGCTGAGTATTGAACGCAATAATGTAATCTGAGAGAATAATTATGTACAGATACAGAATGAAACTCACATTCAGATACAGTACCAGAGACACACAGACACAGAATGAATCCAACACTCACAGATGCAGAAGGAATCCCAAACTCACATACAGTACTAGAGACTGACAGACACAGAGTTAATCCCACACTCTCATCAAGTACCAGGGACTGATAGGTACAGTATGAATCCCACACTAACATGCAGTATGAGTAACTGCATATTTAGGATGAATTCAACTCCCACATACAGTACTGGGGACTGTATATAAAGAATGAGTCCCACACTCACATGGAGAAACAGAGACTGACAGATACCGAAAGAATCCCACACTAACACACAGTATGAGAGACTGCCTATAAAGAATGAATCACAAACTCTCACACACACTGCTGACAAGACAGAGAATGAATCCCAAACTCACACACAGTATCAGTGAGTGACAGATACAGAATGAATCCCACACTAACATACAGTACCAGAGACTGACAGACACAAAATGAATCCCACACTCACACACAGTACCAGAGACTGAGAGATACAGAATGAATCCCACTAAACTATCAGGGAATAAGCACAGACCAGGGATCAGGGCCTTTACCCAGTAAACCATCAGAGAATCAGCACAGACCAGGGATCAGGGCCTTTACCCAGTAAACTATCAGAGAGTCAGCACAGACCAGGGATCAGGGCCTTTACCCAGTAAACTATCAGGGAATCAGCACAGACCAGGGATCAGGGCCTTTACCCAGTGAACTATCAGAGAATCAGCACAGACCAGGGATCAGGGCCTTTCACCTGTCTGAGAGAACATTGTATCACAGATCGCTTGTGATAAACCTACACATTCTGATTTACAGCCGTGCATAACAGATGTTTGTAGCTGCGATGGCCGAGTGGTTAAGGCGTTGGACTCGAAATCCCCTGGGGATTTCCTGCGTACGTTCGAATCCTCCTCGCAGCGCGACTTCTTAAAGTTATGTTTACTGCTCAAATAACGATGAACTGGAGTTGACGAACCGCATTCCCTCTCTCAGAGACTCTCCAGCGCGGCTCATGCTTTTAATTCGGAGCCCAATGGTCTCTTGCAAAATTGCAAGACACGTGAAGGAATCTCTCCCAAGCTCCATCTTAAATTCTGCCCGTTCGCAGAACTTGACATTGATCCTATTTCTTCCTATACTTTGATCCCACCTTGTCTCCGTCTCTTGACTCGCTGTGTTTTTCCCTCATGGACTTCTCAGGCTTCGTTGAACGGCCACGGATGATCGAACCTGGAACACCGGCAGTGAAGGGTAAAGATGGAAAGACTGAGACGGGGGGAGTGGCGAGAGGGTGGATTTGGAATTCCTGAGTGACCGCACTGTGAATTTTCCAGATCTGCTTGGAGCACCAATCCCTTCAATTCATCACTTACAGGGACAATTCGATACCCGGTTTCTTTTCCCTGAGCTTGGCGAGATCTTAAAAATTGAAAGCGACCAATATCAGAGCGAACCTCGTCACCGACATGATCACAGATACAGAGCGGCCACACTCTGCTTCAGTGAGGGGAAAACCCAGAGCGGTTTCAAGGTTGAATGTAATTGGAAGCAAAGCTCGTTCAATGAAAGTGCAGGTCATTGAGGTGCCTTTAAAGTCCTGATTGTTTGAACTGAATTTCTTTCAAAAGCGCTTGAGATTCAGGTGGAGTGATTTGGGGACTCCTTTTCCCTCTTCGCAAAACTTTGAACCGCAGATCAAGATCCAAAGTCCAGGGCTAAATTAGGGTTTCTCCAGGGTATGAAACATCGAATCAAGAATTATACCCCGACCTCAACGAGCCCAGAAACAAGAACGTGTCACGGACACATTCTATGAGAGGGCTGTCTGTATGATGAAAAGGCATTTTTGAAAAGACCTCCTGATCAGTTCCGTGTTGGATCCTGAACAAAACACAGCACTGTGTGCTTCTCAAATTCACTAAACACCATGAATTACACAAAGGCACCGCTGGGAGTTGAACACAGGATCTCCTGTTTACTGGACAGGTGCTTTAACCAACTAAGCCACGGTACCAATTCATGGTACTGTTTCCCACCTCCTCTCATTAATATCTATCAGCTACACGTCACATTCTGTTGGGGGTTCAGACTGTTTGATCTTTGTCTATTTCACTTGCCCGTTTCCCTGTGAATCCCGATACTGACTGCGTTTCAAGCTGTGTTTATCTTTCTGTGTCCATCAGTGCTTTGATAGACGAATGAATATTTGTGCTTGTGTTTGTTTGTTACTTTAAATAAATTAGGGATGGACAATTCTCGCTCTGACACTGAAGAACTAATTGAGCAAATTTCACAGTGAAGTGTTGTTTATTGTGGTGCTGAAACTAAAAAAAATCGTAAAAGGTGCAAAGAGGGAAAACGAGAAAAACTTGTGAATGAAATTAAGGACAACTTTCAAGGTTTTTACACGTATATTAAGAGAAAGAAGGGTGACTAAGAGTAATGTGGGCCCCTTAAAGACAGATGGAGGTGATATTGTAATTGAAAATCAGGAAATGGCAGACTTGCTAAATCCTCACAGAAAAGCATGAGGATAATAAACCAGAGACACGAGGAAAACTGAAAATAAATCAAGGGGATTCAGTGTCAGTAAAATAATGGTATTGGAGAAAACAATTAGACTAAAGATAGACAAATCTCCAGGACCTGATGTTTACCATCCCAGGGGACTAAGGGGAATAGGTGAGGAAATTGTACATGCTTTAGTCATGATCGTTCAAAACTCTCTTGATTCAGGAATTGTTCCATGGATTGAAAAATTTCAAATGTCATTCCATTATATATGAAGGGTAGGAGAGATAAAGCAGGAAATTATAGACCGATTCGTCTGACGTCTGTTGTGGGGAAGTTACCAGAATCTGTTATTAGGGAAAGAATGACTGAGCACTTGGATAAACATGAATTGATTAGAGTAAGCATGGATTTGTAAAGTGTAAGTCAAGTCTAACGAAACTAGTTGAACTTTTTGAAGATGTAACTAACGTGGTAAATGATGGAGTGTCTATGGGGGTTATGTGTATATTGACTTCCAGAGGGATTCGTTAAGGTTTAACATCAGAGACTGTTAACAGAAATGAGAACATGTGGAATTCAAAGCAACCCATTGACATGGGGAGGGAGTTGGTTTGGAGGTAGGAGACAGAGAGTAGGGTTAATAGGTATGTACTCAAATTGACAGGATTTGATTAGTGGTGTCCCCCAGGGATCTGTATAAATGAGGCAGATAAAGGAATAGAGAGCCGGATATCCAGGTTTGTCGACGACACCAAGTTAGGGTGCACAGTGAGTAGTGTAGATGGGAGCATAAAGTTATAAAGGGAAATTGATAGATTCAGTGAGTTGGTAAAACTGTGTCAGATGGAACTTACATAGAATTACATCGAATGTACATCACAGAAACAGGCAATTCGGCCCAACCAGACTATGCCGGTGTTTATGCTGCAGACGAGCCTCCTTCAACCCCTCTTCATCTAACCCGATGAGCAAACCCGAATATTCCTTTCTCCTCCATGTGTTTATCCAGCTTCCCTGTAAATGCATCCATGATATTCGCCTTAACTACTCCGTGTGGGAGAGAGCTGCACATTTTAACGCCTCTCTGGATAAATATGTTTCTCTTGAATGCCAGATTGGATTTATTGATGACTATTATATTCATGGCCCTAAGTTCTGACGTCCCCACTCCCAAAAGTACAAACACCTTATCGACATCTGACCGATCAAACCCTTGCATAATCTTAAAGTCCTGTATCAGGTCACCCTCAGCCTTCTCTTTTCGATACAAAAGAGCCCCAGACTGTTCAAAGTTTCAATCTGGGGAAATGTGAGGCCATCCACTTTGGCCCGAAGCAAGATAAATCAGAGTATTTTCAAAATGGTGAGAAGCCAGGAACTGTGGGTGAGCAGAGATACTTCGGGAAATCACGAAGAGTTGGCAGACAGGTGCAAAAAATAATTAAAATGGCTAATGGAATGTCGGCCTTTATCTCAAGGGAACTGGAATTCAAAAGGGTGGAAGTTATGTTAGAATTCTATAAACTCTGCTAAGGCCACATTCAGAGTACGGCATTCAGTCCTGGGCACCAGACCTCAGGAAGGATATATTGGCCTTGCAGGAGGTGCAGCGCAGAAAGACCAGAATGATACCGGGGCTAAAATGTTTAAATTATGAGGGCAAGTTGCGTGGACAAGGTTTGTATTTCCTCGTGTATCGAGGATTAAGTGGTGATGTAATTCAGGTGTTGAAGGTGATTCAATGATCCAATGGTGGGTGTGTGAGTTGGTGCTGAATCGGTCCCCTTCAGTGAAGAGAGGGTCAGCGGGCGCCTGACAGACACGGCTCGGAACGGGACTCGCTTCTCTCCGGCGGCAGCGGCTGGTTTAGAGAGATCTCTCTGTCTGCTGCTGTTACTCCGCCTCCCGCACTCTGGGAGAACCGCGGAGCTCGGTCCTCATTTTTCTCTTATGGATCCGGCTCCATCCGTTTACTGTTGACGGGAGTGCGTCTGAAACCAAGTCAGTCAGAAGCGGGTGCAAATCACAACATAGGCACAGGCCCAAGGACTGGGGACTGGTTTGATATTGGGTCCTTTTTAAGGGATAGGCTGTAGAATGTTTGTATAATAATAATGATCAGAATTAACTTTGATACAATGAAGTTTTTCTCAGTTATTTCCCATTTCCACCCTCACCAGTTTTATACAGTAACAGGTAACAATGTTTGAGGGATGTGATGTCCAGTGTTGGTGGAATCAGTGTAATTTAACTTGATACATTGAAGAATCTCTTGTCTATCCCAGGCTCTTACCTTAGGTTTAGACCCTCACCTAGTTTAAAATCGGTCACTCACTGATATAAATAAACCAGTAACAATCCCGAAACCTCAGCGGGGATATTTGTTCCGATACTTAGTGACGGTCCCAATTTCCACTGAAATTCTCAATCAGCAAATCCCAGAGGCTGTTTCGGGTTTGACAAACTGTGAAACAGATTGTTTTAAAAGCCGGAAAGAGGGAAAAACTGGTGGTTGATATGAAGTGTTATACATTATCTCTTTCTGTTTCGGATTTACAATTTCTCTTTGTGTGTTACTGACAGGAGAGGCTATAACGGAGCCCAGTGACTGGGTAACGAGCTGCACTGAGTCATTGGCCTGTGTTACAGACCGGCTCGTTGGACCTGCTCATTTCGTGAACTCGCTGGTGTCTCAGCACGTGTGATGACTGAGTGAATCCCTTCCCACACACGGAGCAGGTGAACAGTCTCTCAACCAATGGGCATGCGTTGATGTGTCAGCAGTTCATTTCTGCTTTTAAGCTCTTCTCACAGTCACTGCATGAAAAGGTCACTCAATAGTGTGAACAAGTTAATGTTTCAGAAGGTGGGATGATCGAGTGAATCTCTTCCCACACACGGAGCAGGTGAAAAGTCTCTCCCCAGTGTGAGTGCGTCGATGTCTCAGCAGTTCGTTTCTGATTTTAAATCTCTTCCCACAGACAGAATATTTGAAGGTCTCTCAGTGTGAACTCGCTGGTGTTTCAGCAGGGTGGATGACCAAGTGAATCCCTTCCCACACACTGAGCAGGTGAACGGCCCCTCCCCAGTGTGGGTGCGTTGGTGTGTCAGCAGATTAAATTTGCTTTTATACCTCTTCTCACAGTCAGAACATTTAAAAGGTCTCTCATCAGTGTGAAGTCGCTGGTGTGTCAGCAGGGCCGATGAATGAGCGAATCCTTTCCCACACACGGAGCAGGTGAACGGCCTCTCCCCAGTGTGAACTCGCTGGTGTTTCAGCAGGTTCGATGAATGAGCGAATCCCTTCCCACACACGGAGCAGGTGAACGGCCTCTCCCCAGTGTGAACTCGCTGGTGTGACCGAAAGTGTGATGACTGAGTGAATCCCTTCCCACACACGGAGCAGGTGAACGGCCTCTCCCCATTGTGAACTCGCTGGTGTGTCATCAAGGTGGATGAATGACCGAATCCCTTCCCACACACTGAGCAAGTGAACGGCCTCTTCCCAGTGTGAACTCGCTGGTGTGACAGAAAGTGTGATGACCGAGTGAATCCCTTCCCACACACGGAGCAGGTGAACGGCCTCTCCCCAGTGTGAGTGCGTTGGTGTTTCAGCAGTTCAATTTTGCTTTTAAAGCTCTTCTCACAGTCAGAACATTTAAAAGGTCTCTCATCAGTGTGAACTCGCTGGTGTGTCAGCAGGTTGGATGACTGAGTGAATCCCTTCCCACACACGGAGCAGGTGAATGGCCTCTCCCCAGTGTGAGTGCGTTGGTGTTCCAGCAGATTCCTTTTGCATTTAAACCTCTTCTCACAGTCAGAACATTTAAAATGTCTCTCATCAGTGTGAACTCGCTGGTGTGTCAGGAGGCCGGATGACTGAGTGAATCCCTTCCCACACATGGAGCAGGTGAACGGCCTCTCCCCAGTGTGACGGCGTCGATGAGTATCCAGCTCTGAAGGGTAATTGAATCCCTTCCCACAGTCCCCACATTTCCACTGTTTCTCCATGGTCTGGGTGTCCTTGTGTCTCTCCAGGTTGGACGATCAGTTGAAGCCTCGTCCACACACAGAACACGTGTACGGTTTCTCCCCGCTGTGAATGGTGTGATGTTTTTTCAGGCTGTGTAACTGGTTAAAGCTCTTTCCACAGTCAGTGCACTGGAACACTCTCACTCGGGTGTGTGTGTCTCGGTGCTTTTCCACTCACACTGATGTTTGAAATCTTCTCCCACGGATAGAACAGACAAACATTTCTCCTTCCACATTCAAAGGCCGATGATATTCAGGTCCTGATGAATCGAGTGACTCTGTCAGATCTTGACGTGATCTTTGGTTTGAGTTTCCCTCTGTAAATCCTCCCCTGTAAAAGGAGTTGAAAAAAGTTATCACTGTAAGTACAGGATAGAAATTCAGATCAGATAACTCTACTTTCTATGGAACATTATTTCCTCTCTCATTACTCAAAGCTGAAACTCCCCTGTCCCACACACTCTCCCTCCTCCCTGTGCTGAAATCCAAACCCATCGCATCATCTTTCAGTGGCCCTAAACCGTGATTGAAAGGGTGAGAGAGTGAGTGTGAGAGAGTGAGTGTGAGAGAGAGAGTGTGAGAGAGAGAGAGTGTGAGAGAGAGTGTGAGAGAGAGACAGTGAGAGAGAGAGACAGTGAGAGAGAGAGACAGTGAGAGAGAGAGACAGTGAGAGAGAGAGACAGTGAGAGAGAGAGACAGTGAGAGAGAGAGACAGTGAGAGAGAGAGACAGTGTGAGAGAGTGAATGTGAGTACAGCAGTGGGCTCGGTGTGGAGAATGAAGTGGGGCAGGTGGAGCATGTTTCATTGGGGCAGCAGTGATCATAATCTCATTCGGTTCAGAACAGTTATGGAAAAGGACAGGGGACAGTCAAATGTGAAAATTCTGAACTGGATGAGGGCGAATTTCATGAGTTAAAAAGGGATCTTCTCCGTGTGGATTGGAATCAAAAATTGGCAGGCAGAACAGTAATTGAACAATGGGAGGCCTTCAAGGAGGAGTTGGTTTGGGTACAGAGTAGACAGATTCCCACGAGGAGGAAAGGAACAGCATCCAAAGCTCGAGCTCCCTGGATGACTGAAGATACAGAGATCACCATTTCTCCTTCATTTACAGACGCTCCCTGACCGAACAACATTTCTAATTCATTTACAGACGCTCCCTGACCGATCACCATTTCTCCTTCATTTACAGACACTCCCTGACCGATCACCATTTTCCTTCATTAACAGACGCTCCCTGACCGATCACCATTTTCCTTCATTTACAGACGCTCCCTGACCGATCTCCATTTCTCCTTCATTTACAGACGCTCCCTGACCGATCACCATTTCTCCTTCATTTACAGACGCTCCCTGATTCGATGAGTCACGAGGTTTGCCGCTGACACTGCGCATGCTCGGAGGCCGCGGGCCGTGTGTTGAGTTTCGGGTCTGATCTAAACCGGAGCCCCCGGAGTGTAGAGAGAGAGAGGAGAATGTTCACTGTTTGATATTCGGGCCCGGGGCCGCACTCGGGGTTTGTGAAGCCCCCGCCCCCTCCCCCGGGGTTTATTAACCCGCTCCCCCCGCCCATCTCTCACCTGTTGCCGACACGATCTCGGCCTCAATCCCCGCTCGCCGCGCATGCTCAGCTCACACTGCCCGGGTGATTGACGGGAGCTCCGGACCAATAGGAAGAGCGGAGAGGGGCTGGAGGACCGAGCGGGCGGTTGGTCCTCCAACCAATGGGAGTGGGAGAGGGGCGGGACTTGCGGCACCGAGTGGGCGGGGCTGAGCCCGGATCTCCCTCATTGGCTGAAACTCTGCATCAATTTTAAACCTGATTGATGTCAAACTCGAGGGAAAAAACTGGACTTTAATAAAGGACAAAGAGGAGGGAATATTGGAGGGAATAACACAGTGTAGGGATAAAATGGATTAATTCAGGACAGACAGCAGGGAATATTGGAGGGAATAACACAGTGTAGGGATAAAATGGATTAATTCAGGACAGACAGCAGGGAATATTGGAGGGAATAACACAGTGTAGGGATAAAATGGATTAATTCAGGACAGACAGCAGGGAATATTGGAGGGAATAACACAGTGTAGGGATAAAATGGATTAATTCAGGACAGACAGCAGGGAATATTGGAGGGAATAACACAGTGTAGGGATAAAATGGATTAATTCAGGACAGACAGCAGGGAATATTGGAGGGAATAACACAGTGTAGGGATAAAATGGATTAATTCAGGACAGACAGCAGGGATTATTGGAGGGAATAACACAGTGTAGGGATAAAATGGATTAATTCAGGACAGACAGCAGGGAATATTGGAGGGAATAACACAGTGTCGGGATAAAATGGATTAATTCAGGACAGACAGCAGGGAATATTGGAGGGAATAACACAGTGTAGGGATAAAATGGATTAATTCAGGACAGACAGCAGGGAATATTGGAGGGAATAACACAGTGTAGGGATAAAATGGATTAATTCAGGACAGACAGCAGGGATTATTGGAGGAAATAACACAGTGTAGGGATAAAATGGATTAATTCAGGACAGACAGCAGGGATTATTGGAGGGAATAACACAGTGTAGGGATAAAATGGATTAATTCAGGACAGACAGCAGGGATTATTGGAGGGAATAACACAGTGTAGGGATAAAATGGATTAATTCAGGACAGACAGCAGGGAATATTGGAGGGAATAACACAGTGTAGGGATAAAATGGATTAATTCAGGACAGACAGCAGGGATTATTGGAGGGAATAACACAGTGTAGGGATAAAATGGATTAATTCAGGACAGACAGCAGGGATTATTGGAGGGAATAACACAGTGTAGGGATAAAATGGATTAATTCAGGACAGACAGCAGGGATTATTGGAGGGAATAACACAGTGTCGGGATAAAATGGATTAATTCAGGACAGACAGCAGGGATTATTGGAGGGAATAACACAGTGTAGGGATAAAATGGATTAATTCAGGACAGACAGCAGGGATTATTGGAGGGAATAACACAGTGTAGGGATAAAATGGATTAATTCAGGACAGACAGCAGGGAATATTGGAGGGAATAACACAGTGTAGGGATAAAATGGATTAATTCAGGACAGACAGCAGGGAATATTGGAGGGAATAACACAGTGTAGGGATAAAATGGATTAATTCAGGACAGACAGCAGGGATTATTGGAGGGAATAACACAGTGTCGGGATAAAATGGATTAATTCAGGACAGACAGCAGGGATTATTGGAGGGAATAACACAGTGTAGGGATAAAATGGATTAATTCAGGACAGACAGCAGGGATTATTGGAGGGAATAACACAGTGTCGGGATAAAATGGATTAATTCAGGACAGACAGCAGGGATTATTGGAGGGAATAACACAGTGTAGGGATAAAATGGATTAATTCAGGACAGACAGCAGGGAATATTGGAGGGAATAACACAGTGTAGGGATAAAATGGATTAATTCAGGACAGACAGCAGGGAATATTGGAGGGAATAACACAGTGTAGGGATAAAATGGATTAATTCAGGACAGACAGCAGGGATTATTGGAGGGAATAACACAGTGTAGGGATAAAATGGATTAATTCCGGACAGACAGCAGGGATTATTGGAGGGAATAACACAGTGTAGGGATAAAATGGATTAATTCAGGACAGACAGCAGGGAATATTGGAGGGAATAACACAGTGTAGGGATAAAATGGATTAATTCCGGACAGACAGCAGGGATTATTGGAGGGAATAACACAGTGTAGGGATAAAATGGATTAATTCAGGACAGACAGCAGGGAATATTGGAGGGAATAACACAGTGTAGGGATAAAATGGATTAATTCCGGACAGACAGCAGGGAATATTGGAGGGAATAACACAGTGTAGGGATAAAATGGATTAATTCAGGACAGACAGCAGGGATTATTGGAGGGAATAACACAGTGTAGGGATAAAATGGATTAATTCAGGACAGACAGCAGGGAATATTGGAGGGAATAACACAGTGTAGGGATAAAATGGATTAATTCAGGACAGACAGCAGGGAATATTGGAGGGAATAACACAGTGTAGGGATAAAATGGATTAATTCAGGACAGACAGCAGGGATTATTGGAGGGAATAACACAGTGTAGGGATAAAATGGATTAATTCAGGACAGACAGCAGGGATTATTGGAGGAAATAACACAGTGTAGGGATAAAATGGATTAATTCAGGACAGACAGCAGGGAATATTGGAGGGAATAACACAGTGTAGGGATAAAATGGATTAATTCAGGACAGACAGCAGGGAATATTGGAGGGAATAACACAGTGTAGGGATAAAATGGATTAATTCAGGACAGACAGCAGGGATTATTGGAGGGAATAACACAGTGTAGGGATAAAATGGATTAATTCAGGACAGACAGCAGGGATTATTGGAGGGAATAACACAGTGTAGGGATAAAATGGATTAATTCAGGACAGACAGCAGGGAATATTGGAGGGAATAACACAGTGTAGGGATAAAATGGATTAATTCAGGACAGACAGCAGGGAATATTGGAGGGAATAACACAGTGTAGGGATAAAATGGATTAATTCAGGACAGACAGCAGGGAATATTGGAGGGAATAACACAGTGTAGGGATAAAATGGATTAATTCAGGACAGACAGCAGGGATTATTGGAGGGAATAACACAGTGTAGGGATAAAATGGATTAATTCAGGACAGACAGCAGGGATTATTGGAGGAAATAACACAGTGTAGGGATAAAATGGATTAATTCAGGACAGACAGCGGGGATTATTGCAGGAAATAACACAGTGTAGGGATAAAATGGATTAATTCAGGACAGACAGCAGGGATTATTGGAGGAAATAACACAGTGTAGGGATAAAATGGATTAATTCAGGACAGACAGCAGGGAATATTGGAGGAAATAACACAGTGTAGGGATAAAATGGATTAATTCAGGACAGACAGCAGGGATTATTGGAGGAAATAACACAGTGTAGGGATAAAATGGATTAATTCAGGACAGACAGCAGGGAATATTGGAGGGAATAACACAGTGTAGGGATAAAATGGATTAATTCAGGACAGACAGCAGGGAATATTGGAGGGAATAACACAGTGTAGGGATAAAATGGATTAATTCAGGACAGACAGCAGGGAATATTGGAGGGAATAACACAGTGTAGGGATAAAATGGATTAATTCAGGACAGACAGCAGGGAATATTGGAGGGAATAACACAGTGTAGGGATAAAATGGATTAATTCAGGACAGGCAGCAGGGAATATTGGAGGAAATAACACAGTGTAGGGATAAAATGGATTAATTCAGGACAGACAGCAGGGAATATTGGAGGGAATAACACAGTGTAGGGATAAAATGGATTAATTCAGGACAGACAGCAGGGAATATTGGAGGGAATAACACAGTGTAGGGATAAAATGGATTAATTCAGGACAGACAGCAGGGAATATTGGAGGGAATAACACAGTGTAGGGATAAAATGGATTAATTCAGGACAGACAGCAGGGAATATTGGAGGGAATAACACAGTGTAGGGATAAAATGGATTAATTCAGGACAGACAGCAGGGAATATTGGAGGGAATAACACAGTGTAGGGATAAAATGGATTAATTCAGGACAGACAGCAGGGATTATTGGAGGAAATAACACAGTGTGGGGATAAAATGGATTAATTCAGGACAGACAGCAGGGATTATTGGAGGAAATAACACAGTGTAGGG
This sequence comes from Heptranchias perlo, assembly GCF_035084215.1. Taxonomy (NCBI): domain Eukaryota; kingdom Metazoa; phylum Chordata; class Chondrichthyes; order Hexanchiformes; family Hexanchidae; genus Heptranchias; species Heptranchias perlo. Next base: position 65,721 of record NW_027139630.1, on the reverse strand, counting down.
ATAAAATGGATTAATTCAGGACAGACAGCAGGGATTATTGGAGGAAATAACACAGTGTAGGGATAAAATGGATTAATTCAGGACAGACAGCAGGGATTATTGGAGGAAATAACACAGTGTAGGGATAAAATGGATTAATTCAGGACAGACAGCAGGGATTATTGGAGGAAATAACACAGTGTAGGGATAAAATGGATTAATTCAGGACAGACAGCAGGGAATATTGGAGGGAATAACACAGTGTAGGGATAAAATGGATTAATTCAGGACAGACAGCAGAGATTATTGGAGGGAATAACACAGTGTAGGGATAAAATGGATTAATTCAGGACAGACAGCAGGGAATATTGGAGGGAATAACACAGTGTAGGGATAAAATGGATTAATTCAGGACAGACAGCAGGGAATATTGGAGGGAATAACACAGTGTAGGGATAAAATGGATTAATTCAGGACAGACAGCAGGGAATATTGGAGGAAATAACACAGTGTAGGGATAAAATGGATTAATTCAGGACAGACAGCAGGGAATATTGGAGGGAATAACACAGTGTAGGGATAAAATGGATTAATTCAGGACAGACAGCAGGGAATATTGGAGGGAATAACACAGTGTAGGGATAAAATGGATTAATTCAGGACAGACAGCAGGGAATATTGGAGGGAATAACACAGTGTAGGGATAAAATGGATTAATTCAGGACAGACAGCAGGGAATATTGGAGGGAATAACACAGTGTAGGGATAAAATGGATTAATTCAGGACAGACAGCAGGGAATATTGGAGGGAATAACACAGTGTAGGGATAAAATGGATTAATTCAGGACAGACAGCAGGGAATATTGGAGGAAATAACACAGTGTAGGGATAAAATGGATTAATTCAGGACAGACAGCAGGGAATATTGGAGGGAATAACACAGTGTAGGGATAAAATGGATTAATTCAGGACAGACAGCAGGGAATATTGGAGGGAATAACACAGTGTAGGGATAAAATGGATTAATTCAGGACAGACAGCAGGGATTATTGGAGGGAATAACACAGTGTAGGGATAAAATGGATTAATTCAGGACAGACAGCAGGGAATATTGGAGGAAATAACACAGTGTAGGGATAAAATGGATTAATTCAGGACAGACAGCAGGGAATATTGGAGGAAATAACACAGTGTAGGGATAAAATGGATTAATTCAGGACAGACAGCAGGGAATATTGGAGGGAATAACACAGTGTAGGGATAAAATGGATTAATTCAGGACAGACAGCAGGGATTATTGGAGGAAATAACACAGTGTAGGGATAAAATGGATTAATTCAGGACAGACAGCAGGGAATATTGGAGGAAATAACACAGTGTAGGGATAAAATGGATTAATTCAGGACAGACAGCAGGGAATATTGGAGGGAATAACACAGTGTAGTGATAAAATGGATAATTCAGGACAGACAGCAGGGAATATTGGAGGGAATAACACAGTGTAGGGATAAAATGGATTAATTCAGGACAGACAGCAGGGATTATTGGAGGAAATAACACAGTGTAGGGATAAAATGGATTAATTCAGGACAGACAGTAGGGATTATTGGAGGAAATAACACAGTGTAGGGATAAAATGGATTAATTCAGGACAGACAGCAGGGATTATTGGAGGAAATAACACAGTGTAGGGATAAAATGGATTAATTCAGGACAGACAGCAGGGATTATTGGAGGAAATAACACAGTGTAGGGATAAAATGGATTAATTCAGGACAGACAGCAGGGATTATTGGAGGAAATAACACAGTGTAGGGATAAAATGGATTAATTCAGGACAGACAGCAGGGAATATTGGAGGAAATAACACAGTGTAGGGATAAAATGGATTAATTCAGGACAGACAGCAGGGAATATTGGAGGAAATAACACAGTGTAGGGATAAAATGGATTAATTCAGGACAGACAGCAGGGAATATTGGAGGAAATAACACAGTGTAGGGATAAAATGGATTAATTCAGGACAGACAGCAGGGAATATTGGAGGAAATAACACAGTGTAGGGATAAAATGGATTAATTCAGGACAGACAGTAGGGATTATTGGAGGAAATAACACAGTGTAGGGATAAAATGGATTAATTCAGGACAGACAGTAGGGATTATTGGAGGAAATAACACAGTGTAGGGATAAAATGGATTAATTCAGGACAGACAGTAGGGATTATTGGAGGAAATAACACAGTGTAGGGATAAAATGGATTAATTCAGGACAGACAGTAGGGATTATTGGAGGAAATAACACAGTGTAGGGATAAAATGGATTAATTCAGGACAGACAGCAGGGAATATTGGAGGAAATAACACAGTGTAGGGATAAAATGGATTAATTCAGGACAGACATCAGGGATTATTGGAGGAAATAACACAGTGTAGGGATAAAATGGATTAATTCAGGACAGACAGGAGGGATTATAGGTGGAAATAACACAGTGTCGGGATAAAATGGATTAATTCAGGACAGACAGCAGGGAATATTGGAGGAAATAACACAGTGTCGGGTTAAAATGGATTAATTCAGGACAGACAGCAGGGATTATTAGAGGAAATAACACAGTGTGGGGATAAAATGCATTAATTCAGGACAGACAGCAGGGAATATTGGAGGAAATAACACAGTGTAGGGATAAAATGGATTAATTCAGGACAGACAGCAGGGATTATTAGAGGAAATAACACAGTGTGGGGATAAAATGGATTAATTCAGGACAGACAGCAGGGATTATTAGAGGAAATAACACAGTGCAGGGATAAAATGGATTAATTCAGGACAGACAGGAGGGATTATAGGTGGAAATAACACAGTGTAGGGATAAAATGGATTAATTCAGGACAGACAGCAGGGAATATTGGAGGAAATAACACAGTGTAGGGATAAAATGGATTAATTCAGGACAGACAGGAGGGATTATAGGTGGAAATAACACAGTGTAGGGATAAAATGGATTAATTCAGGACAGACAGGAGGGATTATAGGTGGAAATAACACAGTGTAGGGATAAAATGGATTAATTCAGGACAGACAGCAGGGATTATTAGAGGAAATAACACAGTGCAGGGATAAAATGGATTAATTCAGGACAGACAGGAGGGATTATAGGTGGAAATAACACAGTGTAGGGATAAAATGGATTAATTCAGGACAGACAGCAGGGAATATTGGAGGAAATAACACAGTGTAGGGATAAAATGGATTAATTCAGGACAGACAGCAGGGATTATTGGAGGAAATAACCATGTGTAGGGATAAAATGCATTAATTCAGGACAGACAGCAGGGAATATTGGAGGAAATAACACAGTGTAGGGTTAAAATGGATTAATTCAGGACAGACAGCAGGGATTATTAGAGGAAATAACAGTGTGGGGATAAAATGCATTAATTCAGGACAGACAGCAGGGAATATTGGAGGAAATAACACGGTGTAGGGATAAAATGGATTAATTCAGGACAGACAGCAGGGATTATTAGAGGAAATAACACAGTGTGGGGATAAAATGGATTAATTCAGGACAGACAGCAGGGATTATTAGAGGAAATAACACAGTGCAGGGATAAAATGGATTAATTCAGGACAGACAGGAGGGATTATAGGTGGAAATAACACAGTGTAGGGATAAAATGGATTAATTCAGGACAGACAGCAGGGAATATTGGAGGAAATAACACAGTGTAGGGATAAAATGGATTCATTCAGGACAGACAGCGGGGATTATTGGAGGAAATAACACAGTGTAGGGATAAAATGCAATGGATGTTGTGAAGATGGATTGTTAAAAAGTGTTTGATAAGATGCCGGACAGGAGGCTTGTTGATCAGATTAAAGCTCACGGTATTACAGGGAGTGGGTCAGTGTGGATGGGAAGTTGGATAAAGGGCAGAGTTGTGGTTAATGATTGTTTTTCAGACTATAGGGATGTAAATGGCCATCTCCTCCATTAGCAGTGTTGGGACCATTGCTCTTGTCAATATCGAGCAATGACCTGGGCTTGGGTACAAGGGCATAAGATCAACATTTCCTGACAACACCAAGATAGGGAGCATTAAGAACTGTGAAGAGGAATGTTAGCAACTTCAGTGTGACATTGGAACACTAGGAACAGGAGTCGGATATTCAGCCCCTCGAGCCTGTTCCACCATTCAGTGAGATTGGTGTCAGTGACTGTGGGGTTGGTTTATATCAGGCAGAATGAGATTGGTGTCAGTGATTGTGGTGTTTTTTTTATCAGAGTGGAGGTGATTGGTGTCAGTGACTGGGTTCAGGATTTGGAATCAGCCATTCAGCCCCACAATCCTGCTCCGCCATTCAATTGGATCAGGACTAATCTGTACCACAACTCCATTTACTCGCCTTTGCTCCATATCATCTTCAGCTGCTTCTTCGACAGCACCTCCCAAACCCGCGACCTCTACCACCTAGAAGGACAAGAGCAGCAGGCGCATGGGAACAACACCACCTGCACGTTCCTCTCCAAGTCACACACCATCCCGACTTGGAAATATATCGCCGTTCCTTCATCATTGCTGGGTCAAAATCCTGGAACTCCCTTCCTAACAGCACTGTGGGAGAACCTTCACCACACGGACTGCACCAGTTTAAGAAGGCGGCTCACCACCACCTTCTCAGAGGAAATTACGGATGGGCAATAAGTGCTGGTCTCGCCAGCGATGCCCACATCCCATGAACGAATAAAAAAAATCCCTTGCAACCCTCACACAACAAAAACCTTTCGATCTCAATAATGAAAATTTCAGTCGAGCCCCAGCATCCACAGCCTTCCAGGGAAGTGAGTTTGTAATTTCCACAACCCTTTGTGTGAAAAATTGCAACCTTATTTTGCTCATAAATGACCCAGCTCTAATTTTAATATTATCAAGAAGGTGGCAGATGGAGTATAATGTGGCGAAATGTGAAATTATTCCCTTTGGTAGGAAGAATAGAAAAGCAGAATATTATTTAAAAGATGAGAGATTAAGAATTATTGGTGTTCAGAGGGATTTGGATGTCCTTGTACACGGATCACATAAAGTTAACATGCAGATCCAGCAAGCAATTAGGAAAGCAAATAGTACGTTGGCCTTTATTGCAAGGGGTTTGGAGAATAAGAGTAAGGAAGTCTTGCTGCAATTATATCGGGCTTTGGTGAGACCACACCTGGAGGACCATGTACAGTTTTGGTCTCCTTACCTGAGGAAGGATATACTTGACTTCGAGGGGGTGCAACGAAGGTTCACTCGATTGATTCCTGGGATGAGAGGATTGTTGCATGAGGAGAGAGTGAGCAGAATGGCCCGATATTGTCTGAAGTTTAGAAGAATGAGAGGTGATCTCATTGAAACGTCAAAAATTCTTGGAGGGCTTGACAGGGTAGATGCTGAGAGGATGTTTCTCCTTGCTGAAGAGTCTAGAACTAGGAGGCATAGTCTCAGGATAAGGGGTCGGCCATTTAGGACAGAAATTAGGAAATATTTCTTCACTCAGAGGGTTGTCAATCTTTGGAATTCTCTGCCCCAGAGGGCTGTGGATGCTCAGTTGTTAAGTATTTTCAAGAATGAGATCGAGAGATTTTTGGACACCGAGGCAATCAAGGAATCAGGCAGGAAAGTGGAGTTGAGGTAGAAGATCAGCCAAGTTCTTACTGAATGGCAGAGCAGGCTCGAGGGGCCGTATGGCCCACTCCTGCTCCTATTTCTTATGCCCTCTTGTTCTGAATTCCCCCTCCAGAAGAAATCATTTCTCTGTATTTAACTTATTGAATCCCTTTATAATTTTAAACACCTTCATCAGATCACATCTCAATGTTCTAAACTCATGGGAATAAAAACCAAGTTTATGCCACCCGTCCTCATAATTTAACCCTTTTAACCCCGGCATCATTCTGGTGAATCTGCACTGTACCTTTTCTAAGGCCGATTTATCTCTCCCTCGGTTCGGTGCCCAGTTCTCCAGGTGGGGTCTGACCAAGGTTCATTACAACTGAAGCATCACTTCTGTATTCCAACCCCACTCAAGATAAAGGTCAACATTCAATTAGACTTGTTGATTATTGTCAAGATTTGTAAGGAATTTGCAAAGGATTCGAGGGGATCTTAGAGTTGGGATTTTTCTTTATTCTGTCCACTCAAGGAGTTTGATAACAGACTTACTCCTTTGAATTTAGTGCTGGATTATTGGGCCGTGATGTGTTTACTTGTTTGTATTTTGTTAAATACATTTGCTGAGTGTATTTAAATGTAAGACGAGATTCCCAGGCCTGATGCTCTATTCACACATCGAAGGTGAGAGAGATGCTGTGGGACACACGATAAGTCCAGTAGCTGAAAGTGATTCACAGACTGGGTTTTGTGTTTAGTGATCCCGGGTACATTACTGATACCTTCCCTGGATCCCAAGGCTGGGAGAGGCACTCGGGAAGGTCCAGGGAGCTGGGACTTGGCCATGACAGTAATTGAAGGTATGAGAACTGAAATAATCTCCAGTGAGAAAGGAGAAAAGGCATAATAATCGGTAATGAGGACATCAATTAGTCTCTTATCTTGAATTCATCAAGTAATTGACCCATTCTGTTTGAAACAAAGTTGATTTATTTGACATCGATCCAGAATATTGAATTTCAGCCCAGTTATTGCGGTTATTAACATCAGCAGAAACAAATCCCAACTTCCAGAATGATGTTCTGCTGCTGAAACCCTCATCCGTGCCTTTGTTTACCTCCAGACTCGACTATTCCAATGCTCTCCAGGCCCGGCCTTCCACTTTACACCCTCCGTAAACTTGAACCCACAATCTCCAGATCAATAATCAGTCCCATTATTCATTGTGTCACTGGCCCAGGCTGTGGAGAACACGGAGCAGCTCCCACTCCCACAGCACTGCGGTATGAGCAGGTACCGAGTCAGCTTCAGTCATGAGCACTGGAATCCACGAGTCCGGATGTGTCAAAGGTGCACGGTGAACAATCACCAAAGTGAAACATTTTTGCCGCTTCCCTTCGATACCTCAGCTGGTCGAGCGACAAGACTGTCGTGGAAAATAAAACAAAGTCATCCTTCCGTCATTTGTTCAATTCCTGCTCGAAGGAGAACGTGTGATTTTGCAATAAGCAGCAATTAGTTCAAGGTCGCTCTCTTAACTTTACAGGCACCTCACAGATTAACATGTTGCCATGAAGGCACAGGACGCCTCTTTTCCTTTCTCAAACCTGAAAACTTTCTGTGTCTGCCCAAACAAGGCTGCTCTGCCTCTGCTCACCAGCAGGGAGCGCTTTTGAGCAGCAATACTTCAAAACACTCAGCTCTCGCTTTCAGGCAAAAGAAGTCTTCGATCAGCACCGGACTCCACGAGTCTGAACGTGTCAACAGGCGCACGGTGAACAATCACCAAAGACAGCACTGTTTATCACTTCCCTTCGATAGCTCAGGGGTAGAGCGGAGGACTGTAGTGAATAAAACAAAATAAAGTCATCCTTAGGTCGCTGGTTCAATTCCGGCTCGAAGGAGTGAGTGTGATTTTGGAATAAGCAGCAATTACCTCAAGGTCACTCTCTGAACTTGACAGGCAGCTCACAGATTAACATGTTGCCACTCAGGCACAGGACACCACTTTTCCTTTCCAAAACCTGAAAGCTTTCTGTGTCTGCCCGAGCACGGCTGTTTCACTCGAGCATTTCCCTCTGCTCACCAGCAGGGAGTGCCTTTGAGCAGCAACACTTCAAATCGCCCTCAATTTCAGGCAAAATGGTCTTCGATCAGTCAGTCAGGGCTCTCGCTGCTCCTCGAGCTCGGGAGGCTGTTGCTTTCCGGTGACCTCGTCTTCCTTCCGAAGGCTCGGGCTCTTCTCAGCATCGCTCATGATTACTGTGGCTTCCCGTTCTGCTGTTCCTCACTTGCTGATGCTCGATACCGCCGATTGGAGCAAAGTATTTAATATATTCAGGGAGCGGCAACCCAAGGCAAGATTTCTCTGCTGGTCTTGGAGCAGCTTGAAGGCGAGTGTGAGGCAGGAACTGTGAGGGGCGATTTACAAACAGCAAACGAGGAATTAGCTCAACTGGTGGAGCGCTCACTTGGCCTGTGAGAAGTAGCGGGATCGTTGATTATATTCTCCACTCACCGTTTGTCTTGGGGCAATTATACAGAAACAAGAGTGTTGTCAGTGAGTCCATCGCCCATGGACTTCCTAAACTTCACTGTGTGTTTAGGTACAGAGAGATCAAGGGGCAGCAAATCTTTTGATGTGCTGCAGGAAGCAAAAGTTCTTGATTTTGCTGTGCAGCAAAGATGGAAAGATGAGGTGAGAGATGGAAAAAAAGCTTCATAATCCTTGATGCCTTCTCTGAAGATTGAATTCAGGACTTTCAGATTATGACACTGATGCACTGCTTGCTGCACTGAGAAGGCACTTACCAGGTATGGAGCCAGGCAGCACCACCAAGTAGGACAGCTTGCAAGGTATTGAAGGCCATAAAATTTTGCATTAAAAATCCAAGCCAGGTAGGAATCGAACCTAATGCATTATCCATTGCACCACTGGCCCAGATTATAACGAATTGGTAGCAGTGGGAGGCAGTGGGCATGGCGGAGGTACTAAATAAATACATTGCATCTGTCTTTCCCAAGGAAGAAGACGCTGCCAGAGTGTCAGTAAAGGAAGATGTTGTCGAGATACTGGATTGGCTAAAAATTCATAAACAGGAGGTACTGGAAAGGCTGGCTGTACTTAAAGTAGATCCGTCATCTGGTCCGGATGGGATGCATCCTCGGTTGCTGAGGGAAGTACCGACCAGGTGACTTATCTATTTTAAGTACATTTAGCCTTTCTAGTACCTCTTCTTTCTCATTTTTTAGCCCATCCAGTATCTTAACTATATCTTCCTTTACCGAGAATCTGGCAGCATCTTCTTCCTTGGTAAAGAACAATGCGAAGTACTCATTTAGGACCTCAGGCCATGCCCACTGCCTCCATGAGTAGATCTCCTTTATGGTCCCTAATCGTCCCCACCCCTCCTCTGACTACCCGTTTACTGTTAACATGTCTGTAGAAGACTTTTTGATTCGCTTTTATGTTTCCCGCTTCATCTTACTCTCTATCTCTCTTATTATCCAGGGAGCTCTGGCTTTAGTGAGAAATGCTTTAACAGCCGGCACCCTGTAAAACAGAGCTCCAAGTATCGGTTTAAATAAAGTCCTGAACTGACAGAGCGGCGGGCAGATGAGGATTGAATTAAATCCCAATTCACTGAATCTAAACAAGGTTTAAATAAATGAACCTGTCAGGAGTGGGATTCCTGAGCTTGTGTGTGAGCTGAAACTGGATCGGCCCCGTTCTGTAAAGACTGAATGGCAGGCGGCTCCCAGACAGGGCTCAGGCCGGGACTGGCAGCTCTCCGCAGGGAACGGCTGGATTGGAGAGCGGGGCTCCTGCGGTGCTGCTGCTGCTGCTTCCGCCTCTTCGAGTCCCTGTGGCGGTCGGTACCGATCTCCCTCCTATGGATCCGGCTCCAGGTGGGCGCTGTGGACCTCGTGGCGCAACGGTAGCGCGTCTGACTCCAGATCAGAAGGATGCGTGTTCGAATCACGTCGGGGTCATTGCATTTTCACAACGTTTCAGTGTCGCTCTGTTTTATCGCGGGGCAGTCTTTCAGGGATGGTCTGTTCACTGTGTGTAAAATAATATTTATCACAGAATGAACACACCACAGAAGGAGGCCATTCAACCCATCAATCCCTGACCTGCCTTTTGTAAGATCAATCCCATTGGTCCCATTCCCCGTCCCTTTCCCCGTGGCCCTGCATTTTCCCCTTCAAGTATTTATCAAATTCCTTTTTGAAAGCCACGATTGAATCTGCTTCCACCGCCCTTTCAGGCAGCACATTCCAGATCATAACCATTCGCTGCGTAAAAAAGATTTTCCTCATGTCGCCTTTGGTTCTTTTGCCAATCACCTGAAATCTGTGTCCTCTGGTTCTCGACACTTCCGCCAATGGGAACAGCTTCTCTTTATTAACTTTATCTAAACCCTTCATGACTTTGAACACTTCTATCAAATCTCCTCTGAACCTTCTCTGCTCGAAGGAGAACAACCCCAGCACGGGGTAAATGCGGTCAATTAGCACCAATTTATTTAACTGGGCATTAAACAAAGTGTGAAAGACTGGCGAGGCGTTGTGTGAACGGAGCTCACTGCTTTAAGACAATAAATCCAATCACTGCGTGGGCGCTGGGTTCAAATCTCACCACTGATAGAATTTCTGACAATGTTCATTTTGATCTGTTCGCAGAAAACCCGATTGTCGTGCGATGGAGCAGAGGATGTGAAAGAAGCTGAAAGTGGAAGTGCAGATATTAGTTTCATCACAGTGACTGGACACGTTTCCACAGGTTCGGGTCTCTCACCTTAAGATTCTTTCCAGCAGAGTGGGACAGGTGATCAGAGTGACCGGGCTCCAGCGGCGCAATCGGTCAGTGCGCGGTCCTTATCTGACAGGACAGGGTCGGGAAATACCGAGGTTGTTAATTCGAGTCTCACCGAGATCAAACAATCCTTTTGCTTGTAAACATTTTGACCGGAGTTGAAGGTACAATTAGTTTGTTCCAAAATGCATCTACTTATTTGTATTGCCATGTGGTTCCTCCGGATTACGCTGTTGCAATAGCAGATGAGATGTTCAGTATTACTTGTTTACAGGGGGGACGCTGCGGTTTTGGAGACACAAACTATGATTTTGATCCATCTACAAATCGTGGGATTTAACTGGAGCTTTAAACCAGCGCCTTAGACCGCTCAGCCAGGATACTTTCCAACCTGCACTTCAGGAGCTAGTTTTACAGGAATAGAATTACTGCAAGCAAGAATTCTCCCCCTCAAGCACCAATGCTCACACGGCAGCAGGATGCATGTGTCCAGTTAGAAACCTGTCTGAAGGAACATTCAGTCTGACAGAGCCGGAAGTCCAGCAGATTGACTTTCGGTCTGAGCAGATGATGAGTCTCCTCCTTGAGAGTGTTTCGCCAATCCAGCTCAGAGTGGATTAAGATTCATAAATCCGGGTGTGACTGGAGCCACTTGTGTAAGATGAAGTGTCGGGGGCAGTTTCACATCCTTGACGGACATTAATGACCCTGTTGCGGATTTGCTGCAAAATTTCACTTCCCAGCTCACGATCCGTGAACTAAAATCCAACTCTGGTGGGACTCGAACCCACAACCTTTGAATGTCCCCTCCGATTATTAAGTAGAAGTCCAACACGCTGTCCATTGCGCCACAGAGTCAGTTATCGAGTTTGAAGGAGAGCGGGGGTCCTGTGCTGTGGTTGAGGCGGTCAGGCTGCTCCTCTTTCCGCCTCTCACATTCCGAGAGCCGCGGCGGCAGTCTGCACCGATCGCCCTCCAATGGATCCGGCTCCAGCCGCTTGTTGTGGGCCTGGTGCAAGAACAGTCGCGTCTGACTCCACATCAGAAGGCTGCGTGTTTTGAACCAGGTTGAAATCACAACATTTTCACTGTGTCTCAGGGTCCTGCCGACTGATTTTAGATCGGGACAGTGTTTTAGCGATGGGATGTTCAGTGTTTGTGCAACAATATCAAAACTAATTTTGATACATTAATGAGCTTTTTTTCTGTTACTTTCTATTTCCACCCTCTCCAGTTTTATGTAGAAACAGTTAACAATGTTTAAGGGATGTGGTGTGCAGTGTTTGTGGAATCAGTGTAATTAAATTTGATACTTTCATCTGTTCCTTCTCCAACCCAGACTCTTATCATTAGATTTGTACCTTCACCCTGTTTAAAATAGGTTACTCAGTGATAGAAATAAATCAGTAACAACCCCGAAACCTCAGCGGGTATATTTGTTCCAATACCTTGTGATGGTCTCGATTTCCATTCAAATTTTCAATCAGCAAATCCCAACGGGTGTTTTGGGTTTGACAAACTAAGTTAAGTACTTGACTGGTTCCTGGAAATGATCCAGTGGGGATTTCCTTACCGGTACAGATATAGAAATAAATACATTCCACCATTTCACAAATGACAGTTGCATAAATAAATATATCGTGATATCCAACATGGAAAAGCAGCTCTTCATGTTCATAAAAAAAATTCCACATTTTATTGTATTAATCCACTTACGTTTCAATGTAGAACATATATTCAGAGCATCCCTCTAAACTTAAAGAATGGTAAAACAATTGCGGATTTTACAAACACATAACACGCTATCGTATAAGTAAGATTAATCCCTACTTTGTGAAAGTTGTATTCTAATTGTCTATATGTTGTTAAGAAAAATATTTCTAGTTGTACATCCCCAACTTAACGGAGAAACTAAGATAAAAACCAAAAGGATTTTTCAAAAACTATTTGGGACGATATTCTCAGTTCCCCTTCTCCTTTCTTTCATTGTTACCTTTTGTTAATTGTTCATCTTGATCCGTTTGCTTCATTTTTTTCTCAGTCATTTATGGTGAATTTTCTATCTGTTAACATTCTTAAATATTTGATTTGTTTGTTCCTTTCCTCTTGACTTGTGATTTGTTGACCTCCAGGTTAAAGTGTGAAACAGAAATGTGTTTATATTCAGGCGTGACTCTGAAGTGTGAGACCGAGAGGTGATGCCGGATGTGTGACCGAGAGAACAACTGCTGGAGGCGGAACTGTCCGTAACCTGACATACCCCCTGTGGCATTGCTCATGGTAAGTCGGATGACAATGTTTTATATTGACTGAACGGCTATGTATATAACACACAACGGATTTTACTGCTGCTTTAACTCCACAAAGTATAATCACCATAAATGACCAAAGTCTCAGATCAGTTAGAATTGAATTGCTGTTGGTGAGGGGAGTTTGTACATTGGAAGGAGTTTATATATTTACAGCTCCAGGTAAACCTGCAAACCTCCCTCGCCTGTAGGTTACGTCACCATGAGGTTTCGACCTTCCTTTGCGCTTCTGGTCTTCTGAAGTGTGATTGAACCTGACCAAAAGTTTCCTATAATTAGTGAGGAAGGAAGGTATCAGTGTAAATGGGAGATAGAAACGTGGATATTTCACTGGGTACCATGGGAACCAGATACACTGCTCATTCCAGTTAATTGTCCAGCAGCAAACAGAAATCATTCTCTTCAACTGTACTCGCCCGAAGGAAAAGGAAACAAACAAAACTGCTCAGTTCTTTGTTTTAGCTTCTTCTGTTGGTTTACGTTCACTCACCGAGAAAGTGACAGAGAGACTGAGAGATTGGATTGGCTTTTTTCACTTTATAATCTATTATACTTTGTACTTATTGTTAGAGACGGTTCCATCCCAACAATCCTGTGCCTGACCTTCTCATTGATACTCAGATGTGTTCAAAATGAGTTTCAACCAATTTTACAAAAGCTGAACAGCGAAAACTGCTCTGAAACGAGCTTCGCTTCGCAACTTTTAATAGAGATTCGGTTGCTGGTTGTAAGTAAAGAAGTTTGTACAATCAGCCCTCTCGAGCAATATCCTCAAAAGGTGTTTCGGACACATTGTATGAGAGGTCCGCCTGTACAGTGCAGGAACATTTACATACTGCAGATCTGGAATCCTTTCCTTGTTGGCTCCGCAACTAATACAAATACCGCTCTGTGTTATTTTGTTGCTTAATTCACAAATTGGGTAAATATCACAGAGGAGGCTGAAGACAAAAAAGGCCCCGACCAAACGGGCACTTTGAGCAGCTCAGCCACGGAGCCAAATCAAACTGCAAATTCACCACCTCCTCTCACTGATACCTGTCAGATACTCGCCACTGTCTGGTGGAGTTTGAGGCCGTTTGGTACATTTCTATATCTCTTGTCGATTTCGCTGTGTTTACCGACACTGTCTGCATCTCTCGCTGTGTTTATCTCTCTGTGTCAATCTTTGGGTTGATTCTGAATGAAAAATGAAATCAAACAGATCAGCTGGGCCAGTGGCGCAATGGATAACGCGTCTGACTACGGATCACAAGATTGTAGGTTCGACTCCTACCTGGCTCGGATTTATGCAATTTTCCCTCTGACACTGGGGAACTGAGAATCAAATTTCATAATAACATATTGTTTATGGTGAATCAGCGAAGAAAACATTCCATTTTCAATGATTTCCGTTCAGTTATGTATAGAATGAAACTGTGACCACAACGTGTTTCGAACACGCCGACTTTTAAGTTGATGTCCGGCTCGCTAACATTACAGCACGAAGTGTGGGCACCGCACTGATAACCTTCAGGTGTATCCGGGCCTTTCAGACACTTCGTGTGACACAAGAGCTTTCCAATCCCCGCCAGCTCCTGGACACCGAGACTTCCGTTCGAAGCAGCATTCACCGCCAGGACCGCTATTCCGCTCCCTTTGTCGGTCTGCATAAAATCCGATGCTAAAATTACAAAGTAGGACGGACAGTATCTGGAAAACAGTTCAACTTTCAGTGTTCAGACTTTGGTGAGAGCTGTGAACAGGACTTTGGGTAAATATAAATTGGGTGTGGATTCGGAGTGCGCTGTTCTGTTATAAACTGCGGGTGTGTATATATGAGTGTGATGTTTCTATATGAACTGTGGGTGCGTATATATGAGTGCGATGTTTATATATGAACTGTGGGTGTGTATATATGAGTGTAATGTTGATATATGAACTGTGGGTGTGTATATATGAGTGTGATGTTTATATATGAACTGTGGGGTGTATATATGAGTGCGATGTTTATATATGAACTGTGGGTGTGTATATATGAGTGTGATGTTTATACATGAACTGTGGGTGTGTATATTTGAGTGCGATGTTTATATATGAACTGTGGGTGTGTATATATGAGTGCGATGTTTTTATATGAACTGTGGGTGTGTATATATGAGTGCGATGTTTATACATGAACTGTGGGTGTGTATATTTGAGTGCGATGTTTATATATGAACTGTGGGTGTGTGTATATGAGTGTGATGTTTATATATGAACTGTGGGTCTGTATATATGAGGTTTTTTTTTATTCGTTCACGGGATGTGGGCGTCGCTGGCAAGGCTGGCATTTATTGCCCATCCCTAATTGCCCTCGAGAAGGTGGTGGTGAGCCGCCTTCTTGAACCGCTGCAGTCCGTGTGGTGACGGTTCTCCCACAGTGCTGTTAGGAAGGGAGTTCCAGGATTTTGACCCAGCGACAATGAAGGAACGGCGATATATTTCCAAGTCGGGATGGTGTGTGACTTGGAGGGGAACGTGCAGGTGGTGTTGTTTCCATGTGCCTGCTGCCCTTGTCCTTCTAGGTGGTAGAGGTCGCGGGTTTGGGAGGTGCTGTCGAAGAAGCCTTGGCGAGTTGCTGCAGTGCATCCTGTGGATGGTGCACACTGCAGCCACAGTGCGCCGGTGGTGAAGGGAGTGAATGTTAAGTGTGGTGGATGGGGTGCCAATCAAGCGGGTTGCTTTATCTTGGATGGTGTCGAGCTTCTTGAGTGTTGTTGGAGCTGCACTCATCCAGGCAAGTGGAGAGTATTCCATCACACTCCTGACTTGTGCCTTGTAGATGGTGAAAAGGCTTTGGGGAGTCAGGAGGTGAGTCACTCGCCGCAGAATACCCAGCCTCTGACCTGCTCTCGTAGCCACAGTATTTATATGGCTGGTCCAGTTAAGTTTCTGGTCAATGGTGACCCCCAGGATGTTGATGGTGGGGGATTTGGCGATGGTAATGCCGTTGAATGTCAAGGGGAGGTGGTTAGATTCTCTCTTGTTGGAGATGGTCATTGCCTGGCACTTATCTGGCGCGAATGTTACTTGCCACTTATCAGCCCAAGCCTGGATGTTGTCCAGGTCTTGCTGCATGCAGGCTCGGACTGCTTCATTATCTGAGGGGTTGCGAATGGAACTGAACACTGTGCAGTCATCAGCGAACATCCCCATTTCTGACCTTATGATGGAGGGAAGGTCATTGATGAAGCAGCTGAAGATGGTTGGGCCTAGGACACTGCCCTGAGGAACTCCTGCAGCAATGCCCTGGGGCTGAGATGATTGGCCTCCAACAACCACTACCATCTTCCTTTGTGCTAGGTATGACTCCAGCCACTGGAGAGTTTTCCCCCTGATTCCCATTGACTTCAATTTTACTAGGGCTCCTTGGTGCCACACTCGGTCAAATGCTGCCTTGATGTCAAGGGCAGTCACTCTCACCTCACCTCTGGAATTCAGCTCTTTTGTCCATGTTTGGACCAAGGCTGTAATGAGGTCTGGAGCCGAGTGGTCCTGGCGGAACCCAAACTGAGCATCGGTGAGCAGGTTATTGGTGAGTAAGTGCCGCTTGATAGCACTGTCGACGACACCTTCCATCACTTTGCTGATGATTGAGAGTAGACTGATGGGGCGGTAATTGGCCGGATTGGATTTGTCCTGCTTTTTGTGGACAGGACATACCTGGGCAATTTTCCACATTGTCGGGTGGATGCCAGTGTTGTAGCTGTACTGGAACAGCTTGGCTAGAGGCGCAGCTAGTTCTGGAGCACAAGTCTTCAGCACTACAGCTGGGATGTTGTCAGGGCCCATAGCCTTTGCTGTATCAAGTGCGACATGAATGCGATGTTTATATATGAACTGTGGGGTGTATATATGAGTACGATGTTTATTCATGAAGTGCGGATTGACCGGGAGGGGCAATTCCTCCTGGGGTTTTATTTTCTTCCAACATAATGACACAAAGTTCAATTTGCAGTGGGACGGAAATCGCTCAGTTGGGAGGGCGTTAGAATAAAGATCTAAAGATCTCGGGTTTCACAAGTTTGAGTTATTTTGTTTCTGCCTCTTTGAATCCCAGAATCATTGAATGGTGAAAGCACGGAGGGAGACCGTTCGGCACGTCGAGTCCGTGCTGGCACTCTGCAAGAGCAATCCAGCTTGTCACAACCCCCCGCCCCACTCCCCCAGTTTACCCGTAGCCCTGCATTTTTTCCCTTCAAGTACTTATCCAATTCTCTTTTGAAAGCCACGATTGAATCTGCCTACAGCACTCACTTAGGCAGTGAATTCCAGATCTTAACCACTCGCTGTGTAAAAGCGTTTTTCCTCATGTTGACTTTGATTCTTTTGCAATCTCCATAAATCTTTGTCCTCTGGTTCTTGACCCTTCCGTCCATGGGAACAGTTTCTCTCGATCCACTCTGTCTAGAATCTTCATGTTTTTAAAAACATCGATGAAATATCCTCTCAACATTCTCTGCTCTGAGGAGAACAACCCCAGCTTCTCCAGTCTATCCACGTAACTGAAGTCCCTCATTCCTGGAACCTTTCCAATAAATCTGTTCTGCACCTTCTCAAAGGCCTTCACATCCTTCCTAAAGTGCGGTGCCAAGAACTGGACACAATACTGCAGTTGTAGCCGAACCAATGTTTTATAAAGGTTCATCATAACTTCCTTCCTTATGTACTCTATGCCTCTATTTGTAAAGCCCACGATCCTGTATGCTTCTTTAACCGCTTTCTCAATCTGCCCGGCCATCTTTAAAGATTTGTTCACATGAACCCCCAGATTTCTCGGTTCCTGCAGCTCCTTTCGAATTGTGCCCTTCAGTTTATTTCTCCTCTCCTCGTTCTTCCACCAAAATGTATCGCTTCGCACTTCTTTGCGTTAAATTTCATCTGCCATGTTTCTGCCCATTCCACCAACCTGTCTTTGTCCTGTCACTCTCCTCCTCACTGTTGTTGGACTGGAAAAATACGCTTGTGAACACAGATCCAAAACCTCCAGCCGCCCCTCACCTAACCTGATATATGTATAATAAAGAATGATTAGCCACTCCTATCCTCACAAAAATTCGATAGTTAAATCGCACATGTCGCATTTAGGTAGCAGCAAAGCATGATGGGATACTTGCCCATTATGGGAGCAGTTCGTAACCCACACTGTAAGAGCTGACAAAGGCAGGTTTGTTGGATTTATGGCCACCCCCTCGATTATCTCCAGAGCACACTAAGGAATGTTTACCCAAGGACATTGTTTATCCTAACTAACTCACTTGGGATGATCAAGGGAGAAGCGGTGGATATCTCCAAGGTCACCCCAGCACAAAAGGGAGTGAGGGATGAGCTGGTCAGGACTTGTGAAGACCCCCGCCCAGTCTCAATGTTTGGGACTTATGTGTTTACTGATAAGGGTCCTCCTCAGGAATGTGAGATGTTTAATGTCATGGGACGATCCAAGGTAGCCCCTGACAAGTGAGTGGCAGACTATACCACCCAATGAAACCCACTGTAGTTACGTAAACATGTACCCTCACCTTTCACAGCAGGTGGGTGTTGCTTATTGAAAGGTATAAACATGCTTGTAGTGCTGATGTTCCTTTGAGAGTTAGTCACGAGCTTGAGGAAGCTGACCACTCTCCCTTTGTGCACAAAGCTTTCTAATAAACTTTAACTTTGTCAGCAGTTCAGTCTCCGTCTGGTTTTGCTCCAAAAATTCGAGTCTAACAGTTGGTGTCAGAAGTGGGATACTGCGCTGCAGGTAGGCTAACGGATCCTGTATTGGAGGGTACGTGGTATAGTGAAACAGGATAGCCCTGTACTCCAGATGGGGGGTGCCCCTGCATAAAGCCCTCGAGGGTGAGGCCGGTAGCCTATGGAAGGGGCTCGGCTCATTATTGGAGACAGGATTGGCAGTGGCACTTGCCGCAGTATTAAAATTATCCACGTAGTAAAATTCCTCACGGAGACCACGGATTGACGGAATTGACTAGACCTGTAGGTTTATAAGATATAGTGTATGTGTTTGTTTGCTTAGAGTATAAGTTTATGCCGCTATTCCGATACAGTATGAGGTTGGATTTTGAGAGTCACGTGGTGATGGACACGGACAAGGGTGGTGGTTTATCTCAAACACCGAGCCTGAGCCTGAATTAAGAGGACCAAGTCCCACGTGACGGCCAGGATCAAGTAGGCGAAGGGAACGACAACCACCACAGGATCGTGATCCGGGGACCAGTGAGTGTGTATAAATTAGAGTATAAGGTGATACGTTTGTGCCGATTAAAGTATAAGATTAGAGTAAAATAAATTAAAGTATAAGATAGAGCATAAGGATATACATAACGATTGACATGAGTAACGAGGGGAAACCCCTTCCTCCGGACGTCCCGGCTCTGCCCACCAGTGTCTCTGTTGTAAAACGAGTCCAAGAGGCTAATTTAAAATATCAAAGTGAAATGATCAGGAACAGATGGAAGGAAACGAGTCCAGTAGTCGATCAAATAGAGTGGTGGGCGGGACACAAGGCTGCTAAACAAATTAATTATGGTACCGTTCTGCTCGCGAGTTGGGCAGATCAGACAGGATATTTAATCGTGGACAAATGGGGGAGACCGTCTTCTCTCCAGGACTTTTTGAGACCTGTACAAGAGGCTAAAGTTCGAGTTTGCAGCCTTTTGGATCTGGAAGTGCCAGCAACGGAGGAGTTAGACGATTTACAGGAATGTGGGGGGAATGGTTAAGGCAATGGAGGCTCTGCAGCACAAAACGCCGCAGCCTGAGTGCCTCCCGAATACAACCGTATCTGCCCTTCGGCACCGGTACAACCTGGAAATGGGGAGCCGAAACCCCTGGCCCCTGTCCGAGTAAATCCAAACCCAGCCGGAGGGGCAGCAAATGGGGAAATGGGAGGCATGGGGCACATTGGGGGGAATCTCAGCCTTTCACACCACAGGAGAGATCCAGCCTGATCCTTCTCATTCCCGACTTGAAGCGATATAATCCCATTGTCGACGTATGGGGAAAGATACAAAGCGCCGCCCGACATTTTAATCTGTCCATAAAGGACATAAAAGATATCATTGAGGTTAAGTGCCTCTCTGCTGTCTTTGGGGCGTTGCCCCCTTGGGATTTGCAGGTCCCAGCCACTATGGTCGAGTATGACACCCAATTTGAAGCTCTAAAGACCTGGGTTCAAGATGGATTGGGTAACGGCACTGCCACCTGGACAGAACTCACGGCCCCACGACAAAACCCTGGGGAAGACCCCAGTGCGTATATTGACCGGGTAATTGAACGGTATGAACATTGGGGACAGACCAACGGCATCCCCGCCAAACACAACGATCCAAGATTTATAGATAGCTTAATTCGGGGACTGGATAAACCATACAAACAGCGCTTAGGATGGGGGCCAGTCCACAGGCCACTGAGGCAGGGCTTCGGGAATGGACTAGTCGGCTTTTCGGGTTCTATCTGACAGACACCCACACTCACCGCCAGGGCCACACCCTATCCGTCCTGCCGTGGATCCCGCACCACACTAGCCCAAAAATTAAAACAGAACCGGTAGCAGGAGCCCGAGAGGATCGTGCCTGCTATAATTGCCAGGAAACAGGCCATTTATATCGAGACTGCCCCGTGAAAAGGAAACCATGAACCAATTGTGGGCGCCCGGGGCATAGCCAAGCCACGTGTTACGGAAAGGGGGGGGGGAAGGGAAGGACAGGGGCCCCGGGGAACCACTCAGGGGTCACAAAGACCAACAAAGGGAGGGGTTATCCGACCGTGAATTGGAGGGACTGCGAGCTCTCCTCCTCCCATCTTCCCCTCATCAAGGATTGGACACCCAGGCCTCCTCCGTCGGAGGACCGGGGGCCACCCGCCCGTGTCTAAACGTACTGTTAGGAGGCCGGCAGTATTGTGCTCTTTTATACACGGGAGCCTCGGTGTCGATAACCGACTCAGATTTTCCTACCGTAAAAAAAATACATATCAGCGGGGTTAGTGGGGAGAGCGTGATCCTTCGCCAGAGCATTCCAATCCCCCTACAGCTATGCCCCGGAGGACGAACCTGGTGGGCCAGGCTCTGGGAAGATCCCAATAACCAGGGTCTGATTTTGGGAATGGACATCTTGCACCAGATAGAGGCGAACCTGCCTTGAGTGACCACTCACTGCAAATAGAGGGGCCTGGAGGGGGAGGTTTCCCTTTTCAGCAGATTATACCCAACAGTGTGGGGTACAGGTCCTCCGACCGATTGAGCGTGCTTGGGCGGAGGAAGGGATATGGGGGAAAGTTTGCGCAGCTTACCCTCTCGCATGGGCTACACACAAGCTAGATTGCGGTAGGGTACAGATGGACCCTGTCAGGGTTCACGGACCCTACCACGAGGCTCACCGGCAGTATCCCCTCCGGCCGGAGGCCCAACGTGCCGTTGAGTCAATAGTGGGAGATTTGTTGGAAACCGGGATAGTGATTGAGACCCGTTCCCGGACCAACTCCCCCATATGGCCTGTGCAAAAGCCAGATGGGTCCTGGAGGCTGACCATAGACTATACGGCCCTGAACAAAGTCACAGATAAACTCCACGCTCCAGTAGCAAACTCCGCTACCATTTTAAACGGCCTCCACCCAGGCCTGTCCATATTTACGGCACTGGACATCCAAAACGGGTTCTGGACCTGTCCTCTGGACGCTGGGTGACAGGAATGTTTTGCCTTCACTGTGCGGTCCACTCAATATACCTGGACCCGGCTGCCCCACGGATTCCACCATTCCCCCACTGTTTTTCACGAGAGTCTGCAAAAGGCTCTCCAACCGGCAATGGTGGATGCCCGCATGCAAACCTCCGCCTGTCTCCAGTATGTAGACGACTTTCTCATCAGAAGCCCTTCACCCTCAGATCATTTAGACGCCCTAACATGTGTCTTGGAGACGCTAATCGTCGGAGGTTTTAAACTGAATCCGACCAAGGCCCAAGTGGGGCTCCCGCGGGTTATCTATCTGGGTCAGATCATCTCCCCAGAAGGGAGGACGTTAACCCCCGAGGGGGTCCGAGCACTTTTACAAATGCCTGTCTCCGTCCTGCGGAGTGTAATGGGTTTGTTCAATTACTGCCTCACGTACGGAACTGACTTCACCGAATTGGCAAGTCCCTTAAACAACCTCCTAAAGGGAGGGCCCCCGGGAGAGGCGAGACTGGATTGGACACCTGAGGCAGTCGAAGCTTTTGAAATGGTCAAAATCACTTTGGCTAATGCACCTGCCCTGGGTCTCCCGGACCCTGCAAAACCCTCCCATTTGTGGAATTGGGTGGGCAATCGGGCGTATAGTGCGGTGGTGGGACAATTCCGGGACGATCACATCCGGCCGGTGGGGTACTATTCCTGCCCAATACCACCCTCTATGACAGGACAGCCTCCATATCTGGCCGCCACCGACTGTGCGGCACCGGCTGTAGAAGCAAGAGAGCCCATGGTAGGTCCCGGTAAAGTTATCCGACACACCCGTCACAGCCTCGTTAAACTCCTCACAGGCAGCGGAAAAACAACTTCCAATCAGGGGCGTGCGAGATGGGAGGCGTGTTTGTTCGGTAAGGGGATCCGGATCGAGGTGATAACTGACCCTCGAACGAACCCGGCGTCTTTCCTGATTGATGAAGGGACTCCTCATGATTCACGACTATTTTACGCTACGAGAGTCAGGGACCTCTCCTTACGGAACCCATAGTCCGGGCCTGTTTAGAAATGTCTGTAGACGGGTCCAGCTTTTACCACGAGGGCCGACGGGTCAACGGATGGGCCGTGGTGGGTCCGTCAGGACAGACTCTTGCTCAAGGGGCCTTGGGAACGGAGGAGGGGGGCAACTGGCAGAGATCACCGCGCTCACCAAAGCCCTCCAATTGGCGGAAGGGACAACGGCGATCACACACACTGACAGCCAGGATGCTTACTCTGTCGTCCATGACTACTCGCGTCTCTGGCAGCGACGAGGCTGTTTGACTACCTTAGGCCACTTAATTAAGCACGGCCCTGCGATCGCCGAGCTTATTCGGGCAGCGAATGGTCCCACCTTGGGGGCTGTCATTAAGATTCGGGCCCATCAGACGGAGGAGACCCCGGAAATCAGAGGGAACCGGGCTGCGGACTTGGCCGCTGAGCAGGCTGCCTCCACCCTCCCTGTGACGGCTCTTAATTCTGCAGAGGGGAAGCACAAGGGAAAGGTTCCCAAGCTAGCGAGGTAACAAGGGAGTCCCTCCTAACCGCGTACCTCTCTGAGTCCCCCGAGAATATCCACCTCTGGGTGCAAGAGGGAGCACATCAAGACGCCCAGGGGTTTTGGCGTCATGAGACCCGGTATGTGGTCCCTACAGCCCTTCGACGAGCCCTGATACAATCCGACCATGAACCCACACACCTGGGAGGGTGCAAATTATACTACCTCATAGCTGACACCAGGTGGTGGCCCGGCCTGGCCAGGGAAATCCACGAGTCCGGACGCTTCTGTTTGCCCTGTCTCCAAACGGGAATTGCCCCCTCCCTCCCAGTGGCGGGTACAGCCATGTTTTTGTCATCATTGACCTTTTCACTCGCTGGGTGGAGGATTTCCCGACCAGGGGGAATACGGCCGAAGCAGCAGCAAAAATCCTAGCCATGGAGGTCATTCCTCGCTGGGGAGTGTCCTACCAGATAGGTTCGGATCAGGGAACCCATTTCACCGGCAAGACAATGAAACAGGCTTTGGCTCTTTTGGGGGTCCGACAGCGGTTCCACATCCCCTGCCATCCTCAATCGTCTGGAATGGGAGAGGGAATGAACCGCACGCTAAAACAATCCATCAGTAAAATCATCCTGCAGACCGGTAAAGGGTGGAACACCGTCCTCCCCGCTAATCTTTGGCGATTACGGGCCACGCCAGCCAAAAGCACCGGCTTTACACCATTCGAACTAATGACTGGACGGGCCATGGTGTTACCCCAAGACGCACCCCCACTGGGCACAGGGGACACCTCCCAGTTCCAAAACACCCTCCTGACATACCTGCGTCTGCTCAGTGAGACCAACCAGGCTAACCATTTCCGGGTCCAGCATTTACAGGAGGCACACTATCTCTCCAGATGTCAGCGTCTCCCTCCTCAAGCTGATTGCTGCAGCATGAACGGATCGGACTGGATTGGAACAGGACGTGTGGAGGGGTTAACAGATGCGTAATAAATCGTTAAGAATAATGCGAATCAGCTTTCTTGTTTTTTTTTTCCAGGACCAAGGTCAGAAGATCGAGTCAATTGTTTAGGATGTTCTGTATCTCTCTCTCTGCCTTACAGGTACACGGGCCGGCCCCAGTACTGTCACCGCTACCGGACATATTGACTCTCCAACTATTGGTTACCCAGGCTGGAATATTTCCCTCCTCTTCATCCTCCTCTCTGTTTCTTTCCCCTTTTCCCAGGTCTATCGGACCCCTCTTCGCCTACCCCGGCCCAGCACTGGTCCCTGAACCTGGGACAGTGGCGACTTTG
The DNA here is from genome assembly GCF_035084215.1 of Heptranchias perlo. Lineage (NCBI taxonomy): Eukaryota > Metazoa > Chordata > Chondrichthyes > Hexanchiformes > Hexanchidae > Heptranchias > Heptranchias perlo. The sequence goes on along the minus strand of NW_027139630.1, from coordinate 41,435 downwards.
ACACTATGAATTGGTCTGTATCAGGGATGATAGGATTGTTGGGACTGCTGGTTTATGGACTGGCAGCTACTGACTGGGAGTTAGAATGGTGCCGGGACGAGTTTGGTACACACACGTGCTATCTGGATGATAGCCGAGGTGGGTATGTGTTAGTTACGCTACTTAATGTGTGCCATCCCCAGTCCGGAGTTTAGCTTCACCCCGGAAATTCCTGTACGAATTGGACATGAGGAGCTGGTGGACATACACCAGGACAACACGACCTTTCTTCAAGTGTCTGAAGACATTAGGAACGACGTATGGAACTACATCAACACGTTTGGATATCCAATACCTCCATTGCCCGAACACCTGAGACAGTTACGAGAGAAGGTTGAACATTCCCAGCAGGTGTATTATACCATGGAACAGGGGAGCAAGGAGTTGAGGAAAGACATCATGTGGTGGGATGTCTTATGGGACTGGGGACTAAATGGACAGATTCACCCATGGATCCGACTAATTTCCCATGTTTTGGTCATGGTGCAGTTAATACTGGTCTTTATTCTGCTATGTATGGCATGTAAGAAATGTAAACGGGCTGTGGCAAAACATCTGGCTGGACAGGAGGTTAAAACAGCTGGTGCATGCACCCCTCCCCCACCCGTGCTTCAGACGATTTCAGCCGCTTGTGGGAAAAATCAAGTGTGTGGGTGAGGAGAGCAGCAGGAGATTGAATCGGGAATGGTTTTAATGTAAATGACTAATTACCCTCTTTTGATGCAGACCCGGTGCCTCGACGGGCGGCCGCCTCGACAGGACTCATTTCGGATCATATGTGACCAATAGAGGATCCCCCTGGAATAGCCAGTGGGCTGGAGAGGGGAGAGGGGGAGTAAATTAGGTTGATTATTATACAAAACCTCAGTCACTTGCGCTCTTGCTTTTCCCTGAATAATCCAATGTCCAGGTTTGGAGGGGGGACTGTTGGACTGGAAAATAGGCTTGTGAACAGAAATCCAAAACCTCCAGCCCCCCCTCACCTAACCTGATATATATATATATATATTAAAGAATGATTAGCCACTCCTATCCTCACACACACAAGTAGTTAAATCGCACATGCAGCATTTAGGTAGCAGCAAAGCATGATGGGATACTTGACCATTATGGGAGCAGCTTGTAACCCACACTGTAAAAGCTGACAAAGGCAGGTTTGTTGGATTTGTGTCCACCACCTCGCTTATCTCCAGAACACACGAGGGAATGTTTATCCAAGGCCGAAAGCCGACATTGTTTATCCTAACTAGCTCACTTCGGATGATTAAGGGAGGAGCGATGGATATCTCCAAGGTTACCCCAGCTCAAAAGGGAGTCAGATAGGAAGCAGCTGCTCAGGACTTTGTGAAGACCCTTTGTGTAGTTTCAATGTCTGGGACTTGTGTTTATTGATAAGTGTCCTCCTCAGGAATGTGAGATGTTTAAAGTCATGGGACGACCCAAGGTAGCACCTGACAAATGAGTGGCAGGCTGTACCACCCAATGAAACCCTCTGTAGTTATGGAGACCTGTACCACATTCTACAGCAGGTGGGTGTTGCTTATTGAAAGGTATAAACATGCTTGTAGTGCTGACGTTCCTTTGAGAGTTAGTCACGAGCTTGAGGAAGCTGCCACTCTCCCTTTGTGCACAAGGTTTTCTAATAAACTTTAACTTGGTCAGCAGTTCCGTCTCCGTCTGGTTTTGATCCAAAAATTCGAGTCTAACAAGTCTGAGGATTGATTTAATTGAGGTGTACAAAATTATGTGTGGCCGATATAGGCTGGATAGGAAGGACCGATTTCCCTTAGCAGAGAGGTCAATAAACAAGGAGCAGGGCATAGATTTAAAGTGATTGGTAGAAGGATTATTGAGGAGCTGAGGAAAACATTTTTCATCCAGAGGCTGGTAGTTGTCTGGAACTCACTGCCTGAAAGGGTGGTAGAGGCAGAAACCCTCAACTCATTTAAAAGGTACCCGGATATGCACCTGAAGTGCTGTGACCGACAAGGCTATGGACCAAGTGCTGGAAAGTGGGATTAGGCTGGGTGGCTCATTTTCGGCTGGCGCGGACACGATGGGATGAATGGCCTCCTTCTGTGCCTAAATTTTCTCTGATTCTATGATTCTAATTAACACTAAGCAGGGTAGTTCAGGGATCATGAGAACACTACTGAAGAAAAGTAACTGCTGGGAACCAAGCAATGTGTCCTTGTAAACCACAGATTAGGGAAGTTCCAGCTCCAGTGACAGAGATGGATCACAACAGGGTATAAAAGTGAGGGGATACTGATGTAAGCGGCAGTTGGGACTGGAGACACCGGAGATCAAGCTCAGGGAGTCCGTGGTTCCATCCAGAGGGCTGATCTCGTCTACACGGGGGATTTGCATGTTTAGTCTGGTATGGGAGAGGAAAGAGAATTTACTCATATATTTCTTCATGAGGTATTAAAGTTGCTGACTCTCAGACTTGTTAATTAATAAGACAATGCATTATTTAGAACCTTCCATCCCTAAGTCTCTCTGCTGCTCTACTTTTAAACTTTGACCATTTAGTTCACATTTCATCTCATTTTTCTTCCTCTCAAAATGCATCACGTCACATTTCTCTGCATTAAATTTCACCTGGCCCATTTACTAACCCGTGGACGTCACAGTGAAGTCACTGACTCCTCTTCACAGTTGCCCCGGTGCCAATTTTGGCGTCATCTCGAAATTTTCACCTTGTGTCCCACAGACACAAGCTCAGATCATTCTCTGTATTGTGGTTAGCAATGGTCCCAACACTGACCCTGTGGGACACCACTGTTCACATCCCTCCAGTCTGGAGAACATCCATTAACCACTACTTTCTGTTTTCTGCCCTTCACACAACTGCCTCATTCCTTTTAATACGGTAAGTACTAATTTTATCAACAAGCCTCCTGTCCGGCATCTTACCAAACACCCTTTCACAATCAATGTACACAACAACCACTACATTCACTTTATCAGTAGACTTGAGTTATCTCAAATGATCCATGTTGGCTGTTCTTAATTAATGTGTTTTTCTTACAAATGTTGAAATGTTTGCTCCACCTCATCTGGTTTGATCTGTTTCAAGACGCAACAGAAAGGTCGAGTTGTCTCCAGGAGTTTAAGATAAATTAGGTTTTAAAAATTATGTTTCAGACAATGAGGGACATCTGGGCTTCGACCCGCCCATTCGGTGCCACAACTCCCACCCCTCACACACTCCGACTGGTTGGAAGACCAACTCACCGCTCAGCCGCCCACCCCTCCAGTCAATTTCCGCTCCTCCTCTTGGTCCGGAACTCTCCTTAATCACCAGGGCGCGATTAGTGTTGAGACTGACATCCTGAGGTGCAGTTCGAAAATAAATATGAATTGAACCCGTCAGTTGCAACATTTAATAAAACGAAATTAATAAAAGTTACCGAAAAAATATTTTCTGGAGTTCACCAAAGTGGTGGAGCGTCTGCGCTGTGTGTTTGTGCCGATTTAAAAGACACGAAGTGCTGGTATTTCAGTTTATTTTATTATCTTTGTTCCAAACGCGCTCTTCCTGCTTCCAATGTCTTTGTTTTCCGGCCTGATATTATGATCATCAATGGCGGCTGCATCACCCAGCATGCAGCGCGGTTCAGATTGTGCCCTATCTGAATCAGTGGAGACCAGTGCGCATGCGCAGTAGTGACTCTTTATCGGTCAGTGTGTCCTGAGCATGCGCGGCCAGTCGAGGCTGCGGGAGGAGCGCGTTCGGTGAAGGTCAGAGGATCGGAGCAAGAGGCTCAATAAACCCCGGGGCCCGGGTCCGGGCTCAGGCCCAGGCTCAGGCTTTACAAACCCCGAGTGCGGCCCCAGACCCGAATATAAAACAGTGAACATTATCCCCCCCTCACTACCCGCCGGGAAATGAAGGGGAAATGGGGATCGGTCAGGGAGCGTCTGTAAATGAAGGAGAAATGGTGATCGGTCAGGGAGCGTCTGTAAATGAAGGAGAAATGGGGATCGGTCAGGGAGCGTCTGTAAATGAAGGAGAAATGGTGATCGGTCAGGGAGCGTCTGTAAATGAAGGAGAAACGGTGATCGGTCAGGGAGCGTCTGTAAATGAAGGAGAAATGGTGATCGGTCAGGGAGCATCTGTAAATGAAGGAGAAATGGCGATCGGTCAGGGAGCGTCTGTAAATGAAGGAGAAATGGTGATCGGTCAGGGAGAGTCTGTAAATGAAGGAGAAATGGTGATCGGTCAGGGAGCGTCTGTAAATGAAGGAGAAATGGTGATCGGTCAGGGAGCATCTGTAAATGAAGGAGAAATGGCGATCGGTCAGGGAGAGTCTGTAAATGAAGGAGAAATGGTGATCGGTCAGGGAGAGTCTGTAAATGAAGGAGAAATGGTGATCGGTCAGGGAGCGTCTGTAAATGAAGGAGAAATGGTGATCTCGACATCTTCAGTCATCCAGGGAGCTCGAGCTTTGGATGCTGTTCCTTTCCACCTCGTGGGAATCTGTCTACTCTATACACAAACCCACTCCTCCTTGAAGGCCTCCCACTGTTCAATTACTGTTCTGCCTGCCAATTTTTGATTCCAATCCACCTGGACAAGATCCCTTTTTAACTCACTGGAATTTGCCCTCCTCCAGTTAAGAATTTTCACATTTGACTGTCCCCTGTCCTTTTCCATAAATGTTCTAAACCTAATGAGATTATGATCACTGCTGCCCCACTGAAACTAGCTCCACCTGCCCCACTTCATTCTCCACACCGAGCCCACTGCTGTACTCACACTCTCTCACACTCACACTCACTCACACTCACACTCTCTCACATTCACTCTCTCACATTCACTCTCTCACATTCCTCTCTCACCCTTTCACTCATGGTTTCGGGCCACTGAAAGATGATGCGATGGGTTTGGATTTCAGCACAGGGAGGAGGGAGAGTGTGTGGGACGGGGATTTACAGCTTTGAGTAATGAGAGAGGAAATAATGTTCCGTAGAAAGTAGAGTTGTCTGATCTGAATTTCTATCCTGTACTTACAGTGATAACTTTTATGAACTCCTTTTACAGGGGAGGATTTGCAGAGGGAAACTCAAACCAAAGATCACATCAAGATCTGACAGAGTCATTCGATTCATCAGGACCTGAATATCATCGGCCTTTGAATGTGGAAGGAGAAATGTTTGTCTGTTCGATCCATGGGAGAAGGTTTCAAACATCAGTGTGAGTAGAAAAGCAACGAGACACACACACCCGAGTGAGAGTGTTCCAGTGCACTGACTGTGGAAAGAGCTTTAACCAGTTACACAGCCAGAAAAAACATCACACCGTTCACAGCGGGGAGAAAGCGTACACGTGTTCTGTGTGTGGACGAGGCTTCAACTGATCGTCCAACCTGGAGAGACACAAGGACACCCGGACCACGGAGAAACCGTGGAAATGCGGGGACTGTGGGAAGGGATTCAATTACCCGTCACAGCTGGAAACTCATCGACGCCGTCACACTGGGGAGAGGCCGTTCACCTGCTCCATGTGTGGGAAGGGATTCAATCGGTCATCACACCTTCTGTCACACCAGCGAGTGCACTCCGATGAGAGACCTTTTTAATGTTCTGACTGTTAGAAGAGATTTAAAAGCAAAATTCATGTGCTGACACACCAACGCACCCACACTGGGGAGAGGCCGTTCACCTGCTCTGCGTGTGGGAAGAGATTCACTCGGTCATCCACCCTGCTGATGCACCAATGCTCCCACACTGGGGAGAGGCCATTCTCCTGCTTTGTGTGTGGGAAGAGATTCATTCAGTCATCCAACCTGCTGAGACACCAGCGAGTTCACACTGGGGAGAGGCCGTTCTCCTGCTCCGTGTGTAAGGAGAGATTCACTCGGTCATCCCTCCTTCTGTCACACCAGCGAGTTCACACTGAGAGACCTTTAAATGTTCTGACTGTGGGAAGAGATTTAAAATCAGAAACGAACTGCTGAGACATCGATGCACTCACACTGGGGAGAGACTTTTCACCTGCTCCGTGTGTGGGAAGAGATTCACTCGATCATCCCATCTTCTGAAACATTAATACAGTCACTAATGTATCCAATCTGGCATTCAAGAGAAACAGACTTACCCAGAGCGGCGTTAGAATGTTCAACTCGCCACCACAAGGAGTAGTTAAGGCGAATAGAATGGATGCATTTACGGGGAAGCTGGATAAGCACATAGAGGAGAAGGGAATATTAGAGTTTGCTCATAGGGTTAGATGAAGAGGGGTTGGAGGAGGCTCGTCTGCAGCATAAACACCGGTATAGTCTAGTTGGGCCGAATTGCCTGTTTCTGTGATGTACATTCGATGTAATTCTATGTAAGCTCCATCTGACACAGTTTTACCAACTCACTGAATCTATCAATTTCCCTTTGTAACTTTATGCTCCCATCTACACTACTCACTGCGCCTCCTAACTCGATGTCAACGACAAACGTGAGTGTTCGGCTCTCTATTCCTTCATCTCCCTCATTTATACATATCGGAAAAAGCTGATGCCCCAGAACTAATCACATCCGGCCAATTTGAGTACATCCCTTATTATCCCGGGCCTCTGCCTCCCACCTTCTAACCAACTCCCGACCCATTTCAATAGGTTGCCTTAAATTCCACGCACTCTCATTTTTGTTGACAGTCTCTTATGTGGTCCCTTATTGGATGCCTTTGGAAGTCAATGTCCATCTAACACCCAGAGACACTCCATTATCGAGCACGTTAGTTACATCTTCAAAAAGTTCAACGAGCTTTGTTAGACTTGACTTCCCCTTTACAAATCCATGCTGGCTCTCTCTGATTACTCCATATTTATCCAAGTGCTCAGTCATTCTTTCCCCAATAACGGATACTGGTAACTTCCCCACAACAGGCGTCAGACTGATAGGCCTAGAATTTCCAACTTTATCTCTCCGACCCATCCGAAATAATGGAGTGACATTGACAATGTTTCAATTAAAGCAACAATTCCTGAATCAAGAGAGTTTTGATCGATCATGAGTAAGCATGTACAAGTTCCTTACCTATTCCTCTTATTCCCCTGGGATGGTGAACATCAGGTCCTGGAGATTTGACAATCTTCAATCTCATTATTTTCTCCATTGCCATTATTTTATTTACACTGAATCCCCTTGATTTATTTACAGTTTTCCTCGTGTCTCTGCTATGTTCGCCTCATCCTTTTCTATGAAGACCGATGCAAAGTAAATATTTAGCAACTCTGCCATTTCCTGATTTTCAATTACAATATCACCTCCATCTGTCTTTAAGGGGCCCACATTACTCTTAGTCACCCTTCTTTCTCTTAATATACCTGTAAATACCTTGATTGTTGTGGTTATTTTCCCTCACAAGTTTTTTCTCCTTTTCCCTTTTTGGACCTCTTCGGTTTTTCGTTTCAGCACCACAATAAACAAGACTTCGCTGTAAAGTTCGGCTCAATAGTTCTCCAATGTCAGAGCGAGAATTGTCTGAACCCTAATTTATTTAATGTAACAAACACAAGCACACTTAATCATCCGTGTATCAACGCACTGATGGATACACAAAGATAAACACAGCGAGATATGCAGGCAGTATCAGGATGCACAGGTAAACGGACAAGGGAAATAGACAAAGATAAAACGGTCTGTCCCTCGAACAGACAGTAACGTGTCGCTGATCGATATTAGTGAGACGAGGTGGGGAACAGGTGCTGTGAATTGGTGCTGTGGTTTAGTTGGTTAAAGCATCTGTCTTATAAACAGGCGATCCTGGGTTCAACTCCCAGCAGTGTCTTGTGTCGCTTATTATTTTTACCTAATTTGTGGAATTAAGCGACAAAGTCACACTTTGGAATTGGTATTTGTTGAGGTTTGAGGAGGAAACCGATATCAGAATGACTGTTCAAAAACACCATTTCATCGCACAGACAGACCTCTCATAGAATGTGTCTGTAACACTTTAATTTAAGGACACGTTCTTGTTTCTGGGCTCGTCGGGGTCAGGGTATAATTCACGATTTATATCATAGAGGAGCGAATGGTTGTCTCCTCGACCTCCGGATAGCAGTGATAAAGTTCGAGGATACACAGAAGCGGACAGGGTGGTCGGGGTCTGGAACTCACTGTCTGAAAGGGTGGTCGAGGCAGAAAACCTCAACTCATTTCAAAAGTGCATGGATGTGCATTTGAAGTGCCGTAACCGACAGGGCTACGGACCAAGCCCTGGAAAGTGGGAGTAAGCTGGATAGCTCTTTTTCGGCCGTCACAGACACGATGGGCCGAATGGCTTCCTTCTGTGCTGTAGCTTTCTCTGATTCTATGATTCCGTGTGTGGGAAGGGATTCACTCAGTCATCACACGTGCTGAGACACCAGGGAGTTCAAAAGTGATTACAGGGGTTGGATTCTGCTGTTAATCCCATCCAGGACTGAACCATGTTCATTCTGACAGTTGGGGTTTGTTTCTTCTGATGTTAATAAGCCCTATAACTGGGCTGGAGTTTAATATTCTGGATATCTGTTAAATAAATCAGTTTTGTTTTAATCACCTTGTTGGAGATTTTGGTCTTTCCCACCTGAGTGTTTAGCATCACCTGACTGGAGCTCAGAAAGGACAATCTGGGGGGAGGATCGTCCGGTGGGAACAGAACTTCAGCCTGGACACAGTCCTTCAGGGCCACACTGAGAGGGGCAAACGGCACTTTGGTCTTTCTCGTCTCTCTTCACTGACAGAAAAGTCACCGTGCGGCGTCCAGTCTAAAAATGACTGTGGTAATTGTTCTATGAAGATTTAACCTGTTTGTGTGATAGTCCTGAGTCTACCATTTAAGGCAGGTGTTAACTCATTTAAAATAAACCCGCTTAAAATAAATGGGTTATGAATTGTGATTTCCGTGAAGCCAATGTTCCATTGCTTTATATGATTCATGTGCCTGCTCTCCGACAACAGGGTAAATGGTGGAATATCAGCCCTGCTCAGCCGGCAATGATCACGGTACATTTTCTTGCAGACAAAACACACTTTGAAACCCTGGAACTTTGAGGTGATGAATCCTTAGGGAAAATAAAATTAGGGCTCGAAACATCAAACTTTCGCACCAACCGATAGCACCACCGAGACAGGTGAAGAATTCACCCACTGAACCAGTAACTCATTGAGCTGAACTTTTTGATTGCAGTGACCAATATAACAGTTGTCTCCAGTCAGTCCAAAATGAATGGTTGAAACTTGCAGGAGTGAAAATCCAACGAGCCGGTCTTCACTCTTAAACCAGCAACTGTGAAGTTAAGAGAAACGTGCCGGAGAAATACTCGATTTCAGCGCGGTGACACTGGGCCAGAGTAAAGCTCAGTTAATATGATCGCCGAGTGGCGAGAGGGTGGATTTGGAATTCCTGAGCGACCGCACTGCGCATTTTCCAGATCTGCTTGGAGCACCAATCCCTTCAATTCATCACTTACAGGGACAATTCGACTCTCGGTTTCTTTTCCCTGAGTTTGGTGAAATTTTTAAAAATTGAAAGCGACCAATATCAGAGCGAACCTCGTCACCGACATGATCACAGATACAGAGCGGCCTCACTCTGCTTCAGTGAGATGAAAGACCAGAGCGGTTTCAAGGTCGAATGCAATTGTAAGCAAAGCTCGATCAATGAAAGTGCAGCTCATTGAGGTGCCTTTAAAGTCCTGATTGTTTGAACTGAATTTCTTCCGAAAGCGCTTCAGATTCAGGTGGAGTGATTTGGGGACTTCCTTTCCCTCATCGCAAAAGTTTGAACCGCAGCTCAAGATCAATAGTCCCGGGCTAAATTAGGGATTCGCCGGGATATGAACCTCACATCGAGAATTATACTCCCACCTCAATGAGCCCAGAAACAAGAACGTGTCGTCACATTTACGTGTCACGGTCACATTCTAAACTGGTTTGTCCTGTATTTTACATTACTGTCTAAATATTACAGATAAGCAGAGCACTTGAGCTGTCACAGCTGTGACTTTGACTTTTCTCCCTCTCCTCTGGATCTCCCCGGCAACTGCCACTAACCACAATCTTCTCTCACACTTCTCCATCAGGAAGTTCCGAGCCTCGGTTTTCAAATGAAATAACTCCCATCTCTTCAATCACCGACAGCCCAGAGAGAGTTTCATAATTTCAGCTCTCACTTTGCCCAAATCCTCCTTGAAGTACCATGAAAATAATTGTCCTTAAGTCACTAATAATATAATTAAGAACTTTTATTGTCTGGGGTTTTATTTCAGATTCCACGGCTTTTAAAGGTCACTGCGGATGTTTAACGAATCGCCTCTTGGTTGGAGGTTTCTGTGTGGGAAAGATCAGGAAGTGATAATTGAGAGACCGAGGATGAAGCTGTTTGATGGGAGCACTGGGGACACAGACCGTGCGCGGCTCCAGTGGAGCAATCGGTCAGCGCGCGTTATTTCTACAATAATTATACACTCGAGAAATGCTGGGGTTGTGAGCTCCAGCACCATCTAAAGTAGTTGAACCTTCTAAACATTTTGACTGGAGTTCAAGGTACAACCGGTTCCATAACACATCGACTTCTTCATGTCCCCATGTGGGCACTGAGGCTCCTCGGGCCTCCCGTCTTGCAATAGCAGGTGAGAGTTTATTTATTTATAGGAGGGAGAGGGGGCGATTGGCGAGAGCTGAAATGGTAAAGCGGCCGGCACGACATCTTTAAATCTGAAGAACCAAAAACACAATTCTTCTTTCCGTGAAGCAGGTATTCATCGGTTTGAAGTGTCGTGTAGGGAAAATTCGGGAGGCAAATCTGCTGCCTGGTGTCACGGTGTAACGGGTGAAATTATTCAGCTTTCAATTGTTGATCGGCTGAAATGTCGAGAGGCCTTTCCCAGCTCCCGTGTGGAACAAGTTCAGCTTTTGAACCATTGGGTAAAGTGTTTTTTTTATTGCTGCGAACGAATGACAAGACATTTTGTACAAACAAGAAGAATTGTAAACTCACGAGTTCGCTGTCCATGTTTCTTACATCATGTTCAACAGAAACAAGGATTCTCCTCAACACGTTGCTGAAAATTGGAAAAAAAGAGATACTCCCCCGAATTCGACATCGACAGAGATAATTCTGAGTCCCACCCTGAATCTGTATCATGGAAACCAATCTTATAGCGAGTCTGGATAGCTCAGTCGATAGAGCATCAAACTTTTAAAATAGGTAGTGATCTGAGGGTCCAGGGTTCAAGTCCCTGTTCAGGCTAAAAGTTTTAAAACAGCTGGCAAGTTCTGCTTTTCAGGCGGACCAATATCAGCGAAAGGAGCAAGAGTTGGCCATTCAGTCCCTCGAGCCTGCTCCGCCATTTGATAACGTCATCGCTGATCTTCGACCTCAACTCCACTTTCCCGACCAATCCCCAGACCCCTTGAGTTCCATCGTGTCCAAAAATCGATCTATCTCAGTTTTGAATCGATTCAATGGCTCAGCATCCACAGCCCTCTGGGGGAGAGAATTCCAATGGTTCACAACCCTCTCAGTGAAGAAATTATTCCTCATCTGTGTACCAAATGGCCGGCCCCTTATCTTGGGATTATAACCATTAATTCTGGACTCTCCAGCGAGGGGAAACAGCATCCCAGCATTTACACTGTCAAGCCCTCCAAGAATTTTACATGTTTCAATGAGATCACCTCATTATTGTAAACTGCAGAGAATATAGGCCCATTCTGCTCAATCTCTCCTCACAGGACAAACCTCTCATCCCAGGAATCAATCTAGTGAACCTTTGTTGCACCCACTCTAAGGCAAGTGTATCGTTCCGCAGGTAAGGAGATCAAATCTGTACACAGTACTCCAGATGCGGTCTCACCAAAGCCCTATTTTATTACAGCAAAACTTCCTTATCCTTGTTCTCCAACCACCTCGCAATAAAGGCCAACACACCATTTGCTTTCCTAATTGCTTGCTGCACCTGCATGTTAACTTTCTCTGATCCATGTACAAGGACACACAAATCCCACTGAATACCAACATTTCGTGGTCTCTCATCTTTTACAAATATTCTGCTTTTCTATTCTTCCTACCAAAGTGAATAATCTCACATTTCCCCACTTTATACTTCATTTACCAACTTCTCGCCCACTCACTTCACCTGTCTGTATCACTTTGCATCCTCTTTGCGTCCTCCTCACAGCTTACTTTCCCACCAATTTTGTCTCATCAGCAAACCTGGATACATTACACTCGGTCCCCTCATCTAAGTCATTAATATAGATTGTAAATATCTGAGGCCCAAGCACTGATCTTCATGGCACCCCACTGGTTACAACCTGCCAACCCCAAAATGACCTGTTTATTCTGACTTCCTGTTTTCTGTACGTCAACAATTCCCCAAACCATGTTAATATATTACCCACAATCCCATGAGCCCTAATGTTGTTTAACAAACTTTTGTGTGGCACCTTATCGAATGCCTTTTGAAAATCCAAATGTACGACATGCACTGGTGCTCCCTTATCTACCCTGCTATCTACACCCTCAAAACCTCTTATAGATTTGTCAAACACGATTTCCCTTTCATAAAAGCGAGTTGCATGTGTCTAATTATAACATGATTTTCTAAGTGCCCTGTTACTACCTCCCTAGTAATAGATTCTCGCAATTTCCCTCCTACTATTGTCAGGCTAAATGGCCTGTAGTTCCCTATTTTCTCTCTCCCTCTTTCTTGAATAGCCGGGTTACATTTGGTACCTTCCAATCCAAGGGGACCTTTCTCGAATCATGGGAACTCTGGAAGATAAAACCAGTGCATCCACTGTCTCTGCAGCCACCTCTTTTTAAACCCTAGGATGTAGGCCATCAGGGCCAATGAATTTGTCAGCTTTTAGTCCCATTAATTCCTCCAGTACTTTTTCTTTACTAATCTTAATTGCTTTAGGTTCCTCACTCTGATTCCTCACCTTGGTTCCCCAATACTTCTGGTATGATTTTTGTGTCTTCTACTGTGAAGACAGATACAGAATACTTGTTAAACGTCTCTGCCATTTCCTTGTTCTCCATTATAAATTCTCCTGTCTCTGTCTCCAATGGACCCATGTTTACTTTCGCTAATCTCTTCCTTTATATACACTTGCAGAAGCTCTTACAATCCATTCTTATATTTCTTGCTGGTTCTATTTTCTCCCATTTTAGCAATTTCGTGGTCATCCTTTGCTGATTTCTCAAACTCTCCTAATCCTCAGGCTTACTATTCTTTTTGGCAACATTGTAAGCCTCTTTTAACCTAACACTATCATTAATTTCTCCAGTTAACCAAGGTTGGACCACTTTTACGGTGGAGCTTTTAATCCACAAGGGAATGTAATTTTGTTGAGGAATTCTAAATTATTTCTTTAAATGTTCACCATTGCTTATCTATTATCATATTTTTAATCTCTTTTCCCAAACTACCTTAGCCAACTCACCCCTCATAACTCCGTAAATGGTTTTGTTTAAATTTGAGACCCCAGTTTCGGACTTAACGACATCACTCTCAAACTCAATATCAAATTCTATCATATTATGATCATTCTTCCCCAGAGGATCATCTACTATAAGATTACTAATTAACCCTGTTTCATTACACAATACTAGATCTGAAATAGCCTGTTCCCTTGTTGATTCCTCGACATATTGATCTAGAAAACTGACTCGAATGAATTCCATGAACATAAAACAGCTTATCTTGAGTTGCAAACATGGTGTCAACACGATGGGATGACTTATGACTGGAAGCCATGGTCAGATCTGCCAGGTGAATTCGATGTTTGCTGCTAACATGGAGAATTAATGAAACCAAGACTTCCCTGCAGAGCAAGGAGTTGGGAAGAAAGATGCTGGGCATTGAGAGGCGAAGGATTTTGTAGATAGCAGGATGAATAAAAAAAGGATCTCAACTCCCTGCTTCTTTTCTATACTGATAAATATAGACAGAAATCTCATCTCCGTGCTTCTTTCAGATAATGAATGTCTTAATGCTCAAGAGATCACTGATCCAAACCAATTATCTCCTCTCGCACTCTCCTTCCAATCTTGCACACGTTGCTTAACTTTGAAATTGTGCATTTTTTCACAGTGGAATTCAATTTAAAGGAAACGATGCTGTGATCAGCTTGTGTTGTTAAGGAGATGGAGCACCAGGAAATACATAAAAGGTTGATGATAAAAGTGACTGTTCAGACACTGTGAGCTACAGTTAAAGGTCGGCAACATTAAAAGTGTCAGGCAGCAGATCTTTTCCAAATCTTGACACAAATGGCAAGAAAATGTAACGCGGACTTTGATCAATGTCACGACTTTCAAATAGCAGACATTTTATACACAAGGCAAGAAAGATTTACAAGGATGTTACCTGGACTGTAGAATTTTAGCTATGAGGAAAGATTGGATAGGCTGGGGTTGTTTTCTTTGGAACAGAGGAGACTGAAGGCAGATTTAATTGAGGTGAACACAATTATGAAGGTCCCAGATAGCGTGGTTTGGAAGGACCCACTTCTCTTAGCAGAGAGGTTAAGAACCAGGGGTATAGATTTAAAGTGATTGGTAGAAGGTTTAATGGGGAACTGAGGAGAAATTATTTCACCCAAGGTTTGTGGGGTCTGGAACTGACTGCCTGAAAGGGTGGGAGAGGCGGACATCCTCATCGCATTTTAAGAATACTTGAACTGCCGGTAGCTACAAGGCTATGGGCCAAGAGCTGGAAAGTGGGATTAAACTGGATAGCTCTTTTTCGGCCGGCACAGACGCAATGGGCCGAATGGCCTCTTTCTGTGCCGTAAATTTATTTGATTCTATGAGTCTAATTAACAGTAAGCAGGGTAGTTCAGTGATCATGAGAACGCTACTGAAGATAAATAACTGCTGGGAACCAAGCAATGCGTCCTTGTAAACCACAGACTGGGGAAGTTCCAGCTCCAGTGACAGAGATGGATCACAACAGGGTATAAAAGTGACGGGATACTGATGTAAGGGACAGTCAGGACTGGAGACACCTGAGATCAAGCTCAGGGTGCCTGAGGTTCCATCCAGCGGGATCATCTCGTGTACACGGGGGACTGGCATGTTTACTCTGGTACAGTACAGGAAAGAGAATTTGCTCATATATTTCTGAATGAGGTATTAAAGTTGCTGACTCTCAGACTTGTTAATTAATAAGACAATGCATTAGTTAGAACCTGCCATCCCTTAGTCTCTCTGCTCCTCTAATTTTAAACTTTGACCATTTAGTGCATATTTCATCTCATTTTACTTCCTCTCAAAATGTATCACGTCACATTTCTCTGCATTAAATTTCACCCGCCTGTTTACGAACCTGTGGACGTCACAATGAAGTCACTGACACTCCTCTTCCCAGTTCCCCACGCTGCCAATGTTGGCGTCACCTATAGATTTTCACCTTGTGTCCCACATACCCAAGCTCAGATCATTCTCTATATTGAGAAGAGCAATGGTCCCAACACTGACCCTGGGGGACACCACTGTTTACATCCCTCCAATCTGAAGAACATCCATTAACCACTACTCTCTGTTTTCTGCCCTTTACACAACTTCCTACCCACACTGCCTCATTTATTTTAATACCGTGCGTATTAATTTTATCAACAAGCCTCCTGTCCGGCACCTTATCAAACACCTGTTCACAATCCATCAACACAACATCCACTACATTCCCTTTATCAGTATACTCGAGTTATCTCAAATAATCCATGTTGGCTATTCTTGATTAATGTGTTTTTCGAACAAATGTTGAAATGTTTGCTCCACCTCATCTGGTTTCATCTTTTTCAAGCCACAACAGAAAGGTCGAGTTTTCTCCTGGAGCTCAATGTAAATTAATTTTTAAAAATGATGCTTCAGACAATGACGGATATCTGGACTTCGAACCGCCCATTCAGTGGCGCAACTCCCGCCCCCACACACTCCGATTGGCTGGAGGACCAACTGTCAGCACAGCCGTCCAGTCAATTTACCATAAGACCATAAGAGATAGGAGCAGGAGTAGGCCATTCGGCCCCTCGAGCCTGGTCCGCCATTTAATGAGATCATGGCTGATTTGATTTATACCTCAGCTCCACTTTCCCGCCCTTTCCCCATATCCTTTGACTCCCTTGCTGATCAAAAATTTGTCTAACTCAGCCTTGAACGTATTCAATGACTCAGCCTCCACAGCTTTTTGGGGTAAAGAATTCCAAAGACTCACGACGCTCTGGGAGAAGAAATTCCTCCTCATTTCCGTCTTAAACGGGCGACCCCTTATTCTGATACTATGCCCCCTAGTTTTAGATTCCCTCATGAGGGGTAACATCCTCTCAGCATCTACGCTATTGAGTCTCCACAGAATCTTGTCTGTTTCAATCAAAACTCCATTGAGTGTAGACCCAACCTGTTCAATCTTTCATCATAAGACAACCCTTCCATACCCGGAATCAACCTAGTGAACCGTCTCTGAACTGCCTCAAATGCAAGTATGTCCTTCCTCAGAACTGTGTGCAGTACTCCAGTTGTGGTCTCACCAGCACCCTGTACATTTGTAGCATGACTTCACTGATTTTATGCTCCATCCCCATGGACATAAAAGCCAATATTCCGTTTGCCTTCCGGATTACCTGCTACACCTGTATGTTGAATTTTGTCTTTCTTGCACGAGGAAACCCAGATCCCTCTGTAGTGCAGCATTTTGTAGTATTTCTCCATTCAAATAAAAAAGCAAAATATTTTTTCCTCCCAAAGTGGATGACTTCACATTTTCCCACATTATATTCCATCTGCCAATTTTTTGCCCATTCGCTTAACCAGGCAAGATCCCTTCACAGACACGTTGTGTCCTCATTGCAACTTGCTTTTCCACCTATCTTTGTATCATCAGCAAATCTGGCCACAAGACACTCTGTTCCTTCATCCAAGTCATTGATATATATTGTAAATAATTGAGGCCACAGTACTGATCCCTGCAACACCCCACGAGTTCGATGAAATGCCTACAAATTTCCGCTCCTCCTATTGGTCCGGAACTCTCCTTAATCGCCAGGCGGGATTAATGGTGAGACTGGCGGTCCCGAGGTGCATTTGGAAAATAAACATTAATTGAACCCTTCAGTTGCAACAGTTAATAAAACGAAATTAATAAAAGTCACTGAAATTTTTTTTCTGGAGTTCACCAAATTCGGGGTGGAGCGGGGGAGGGCTTCTATGCTGTGTGTTTGTGCCGGTTAAAATGGCTCGAAGCGCTGGGGTTTCAGTTCATTTTATTATCCTTGGTCCAAACGCGATCTCTCTGCTTCCAATGTCTTTGTTTTTCGGCCTGATATTAAGATCATCAATGGCGGCTGCATCACCCAGCATGCAGCGCGGTACAGATTGTGCCCTATCTGAATCAGTGGAGCCCAGTGCGCAGGCGCGGTATTGACTCATTACCGGTCAGTGTGTCCTGAGCATGCGCGGCCAGTCGAGGCTGCGGGAGGAGCGCGTTCGGTGCAGGTCAGAGGATCGGAGCAAGAGGCTCAATAAACCCCGGGGCCCGGGTCCGGGCTCAGGCCCAGGCTCAGGCTTTACAAACCCCGAGTGCGGCCCCAGACCCGAATATAAAACAGTGAACATTATCCCCCCCTCACTACCCGCCGGGAAATGAAGGGGAAATGGGGATCGGTCAGGGAGCGTCTGTAAATGATGGAGAAATGGTGATCGGTCAGGGAGCGTCTGTAAATGAAGGAGAAATGGGGATCGGTCAGGGAGCGTCTGTAAATGAAGGAGAAATGGTGATCGGTCAGGGAGCGTCTGTAAATGAAGGAGAAATGGTGATCGGTCAGGGAGCGTCTGTAAATGAAGGAGAAATGGTGATCGGTCAGGGAGCGTCTGTAAATGAAGGGGAAATGGGGATCGGTCAGGGAGCGTCTGTAAATGAAGGAGAAATGGGGATCGGTCAGGGAGCGTCTGTAAATGAAGGAGAAATGGTGATCGGACAGGGAGCGTCTGTAAATGAAGGAGAAAGGATGATCGGACAGGGAGCGTCTGTAAATGAAGGAGAAAGGGTGATCGGACAGGGAGCGTCTGCAATTGAAGGGGAAAGGGTGATCGGACAGGGAGCGTCTGTGAATAAAGGAGAAATGGTGATCGGTCAGGGAGCGTCTGTAAATGAAGGGGAAATGGGGATCGGTCAGGGAGCGTCTGTAAATGAAGGAGAAATGGTGATCGGTCAGGGAGCGTCTGTAAATGAAGGAGAAAGGGTGATCGGACAGGGAGCGTCTGCAATTGAAGAAGAAATGGGGATCGATCAGGGAGCGTCTGTAATTGAAGGAGAATTGTTGATCAGTCAGGGAGCTTCTGCAATTGAAGAACTGGTGATCGGTCAGGGAGCGTCTGTAAATGAAGGAGAAATGTGATTGGTCAGGGAGCGTCTGTAAATGAAGGAGATATGTAATTGGTCAGGGAGCATCTACAAATGAAGCAGAAATAGTGATCAGTCAGGAAACTTCTGTAAATGAAGGAGAAATGATGATAGGTCAGTGATCGTCTGTAAATGAAGGAGCAATGGTGATCTCTATATCTTTATTCATCCGAGCTCGAGCTTTGGATGCTGTTCCTTTCCTCCTCGTGGGAATCTGTCTCCTCTGTACCCATTCCCACTCCTCCTTGAAGGCCTCCCACTGTTCAATTACTGTTCTGGCTGCCAATTTTTGATTCCAATTCACCTGGACAAGATCCCTTTTTAACTCACTGGAATTAGCCCTCCTCCAGTTCAGAATTTTCACATTTGACTGTCCCCTGTCCTTTTCCATAACTGTTCTAAACCTAATGAGATTATGATCACTGCTGCCCCATTGAAACATGCTCCACCTGCCCCACTTCATTCTCCACATCGAGCCCACTGCTGTACTCACATTCACTCTCTCACACTCACTCTCTCACACTCTCTCACTCACATTCACTCTCTCTCACTCTCACTCACATTCACTCTCTCACACTCACTCTCTCACACTCACTCTCACACTCACTCTCTCATTCACTTTCTCACATTCACTTTCTCACATTCACTCTCACACTCTCTCACTCACATTCACTCTCTCTCACTCTCACTCTCTCACATTCACACTCTCTCACACTCACTCTCTCACACTCACTCTCTCACACTCACTCTCTCATACTCACTCTCTCACACTCACATTCACTCTCTCACATTCAATCTCCCACATTCACTCTCTCACATTCACTCTCTCACATTCACTCTCTCACATTCACTCTCCCACATTCTCTCTCACACTCACTCTCTCACACTCACTCTCTCACACTCACTCTCTCACACTCACATTCACTCTCTCACATTCACTCTCTCACCCTTTCACTCTCTCACCCTTTCACTCTCTCACCCTTTCACTCATTTTTTTAGGGCCACTGAAAGATGATGCGATGGGTTTGGATTTCAGCACAGGGAGGAGGGAGAGTGTGTGGGACGGGGATTTACAGCTTTGAGGCACAAGAGAGGAAAGAAGGTTTTGTAGACACTAGAATTGTCTTTTCTGAATTTCTACCCTGTACTTACAGTGATGACTTTTATAAACTCCTTTATAGGGTATTAGATGGGGAGGATTTGCAGAGGAAAACTCAAACCAAACAGCACGTCAAGATCTGACAGAGTCACTCGATTCATCAGGACCTGAATATCATCGGCCTTTGAATGTGGAAGGAGAAATGTTTGTCTGTTCTATCCGTGGGAGAAGATTTCAAACATCAGTGTGAGTGGAAAAGCACCGAGACACACACACCCGAGTGAGAGTGTTCCAGTGCACTGACTGTGGAAAGAGCTTTAACCAGTTACACAGCCTGAAAAAACATCGCACCATTCACAGCGGGGAGAAACCGTCCACGTGTTCTGTGTGTGGACGAGGCTTCAACTGATCGTCCAACCTGGAGAGACACAAGGACACACGGACCACGGAGAAACCGTGGAAATGTGGGGACTGTGGGAAGGGATTCAATTACCCTTCAGAGCTGGAAACTCATCGACGCACTCACACTGTGTGTGGGAAGGGATTCACTCGATCATGCCACCTGCTGTCACACCAGCGAGTTCACTCTGATGAGAGACCTTTTAAATGCTCTGACTGTGGGAAGAGCTTTAAAAGCAGAAACGAACTGCTGAGACATCAACGCAGTGACACCGGGGAGAGGCCGTTCACCTGCTCCGTGTGCGGGAAGAGATTCACACTGTCATCACAACTTTTGTGACACCAGCGTGTTCACACTGGGGAGAGGCCATTCACCTGCTCCGTGTGTAAGAAGAGATTCACTCAATCATCCACCCTGCTGACACACCAGCGAGTTCACTCTGATGAGAGACCTTTTAAATGTTCTGACTGTGAGAGGAGCTTTAAAAGCAAAATTGAACTGCTGACACACCAACGCACTCACACTGGGGAGAGACCGTTCTCCTGCTCTGTGTGTAAGAAGAGATTTACTCGATCATGCCACCTGCTGATACACCAGCGAGTTCACACTGGGGAGAGGCCGTTCTCCTGCTCCGTGTGTGGGAAGAAATTCACTCATTCTTCCACCCTGCTAACACACCAGCGAGTTCACTCCGATGAGAGACCTTTAAAATGTTCTGACTGTGAGACGAGGTTTAAAAGCAAAAAGAATCTGCTGACACACCAACGCACCCACACTGGGGAGAGGCCGCTCACCTGCTCCGTGTGAGGGAAGGGATTCACTATTTCATCCAAACTGCTGACACACCAAATTGTTCAGACTGGGGAGAGACCTTTTTAATGTTCTGACTGCACGAAGAGCTCTAAATACAGATACAAATTGTGAAGACATCGACACACTCACGTCAGAGAGAGGCCGTTCACCTGCTCCCTGTGTAAGAAGAGATTTACTCGGTCATCACACCTGCTGAGACACCAGCGAGTTCACTCTGATAAGAGACCTCTGAAATGTTCTGACTGTGAGAAGGGATTTAAAACAAATGATCTGAAACACCAACACACTGACACTGGGGAGAGACTGTTCACCTGCTCCATGTGTGGGAAGGGATTCACAAATTCATCTGACCTTCTGAGACATCAACTTGTTCACACTATTGAGTGACCTTTTAATGCAGTAACTTTGAGAAGAGCTTTAAAAGCAGAAATGAACTGCTGACACATCAACTCACGCACATTGTGGAGAGACTGTTCACCTGCTCCGTGTGTGGGAAGGGATTCACTCAGTCATCACACGTGCTGAGACACCAGCGAGTTCACAAGTGACTGCAGGGTTTGGATTCTGCAGTTAATCACATCCAGGACTGAACTATGGTGTTTAGAGTCAGGAAGAACAACGTGTAAGGATTAACCCATTAACAGATAGAATTTAGTATAATTATAATCAATAGTAGAAGTAGAACAAAATGTACTGTGAATCTATGTATCTATAAATGTAAACTGTACTGTGTATTAATATAGAATGAACCATGTAACGTGTGTTCAATAAGAAAGTGCTGGTGGGCCGAGAAGGATGCATGATGGTTATTACAGTCAAGTTTGCAGTTAAAACTAAAAGGATGCTGACAACAGTAAAGTGGGAATGAACAGACCTAAGGGAGGAATGTGCTGTGATAGCATAATATCTAAAATACATGTAGATAAAGGGACTGAAGGTTCATTAAATCAAGGAGTCACTCAGGCTCAGGCCTCTCTATCTCGAGCCTCCACAAGCCAGTCAGTAGAAGTCTGTTTATACAAACGGTTCTGTGAAGGCTGGCAATGCAAACTCTAAATAAGGTTCTGTTAAGTCTGTAACAACAAGGCACGGATGTTACCAGGAGTTATGCTTGGAATGTAACTTCTGAAGGTTGAGAGACATGAATAATGGTCAGGCTGAGAGATGTGGATGTGAGAGTGAACTGCTCATAAACTGAAAAAGGGAATAAGAAGAGACCTCAAAAGCTGAGGAAGGCGAACAAGATTCTGGCAAGGAAGAAGAGAACTTTTCAGTCAACAGATCACAGCAAGAGAGAGAGAGAGAGAGACTGCACTGTAGTCACTTGGAGGGATAGAGAGAGAGAGAGAGAGACCGCACCGTAGTCACTTGGAGGGATAGAGAGAGAGAGAGAGAGACCGCACCGTAGTCACTTGGAGGGATAGAGAGAGAGAGAGAGAGACCGCACTGTAGTCACTTGGAGGGACAGAGAGAGAGAGAGAGAGACCGCACCGTAGTCACTTGGAGGGACAGAGAGAGAGAGACCGCACTGTAGTCACTTGGAGGGATAGAGAGAGAGAGAGAGAGAGACCGCACTGTAGTCACTTGGAGGGACAGAGAGAGAGAGAGAGAGAGACCGCACCGTAGTCACTTGGAGGGACAGAGAGAGAGAGAGAGAGACTGCACCGTAGTCACTTGGAGGGATAGAGAGAGAGAGAGAGACCACACTGTAGTCACTTGGAGGGACAGAGAGAGAGAGAGAGAGAGACCGCACCGTAATCACTTGGAGGGATAGAGAGAGAGAGAGAGAGACCGCACCGTAGTCACTTGGAGGGATAGAGAGAGAGAGAGAGAGAGACAGCACCGTAGTCACTTGGAGGGATAGAGAGAGAGAGAGAGAGAGAGACCGCACCGTAGTCACTTGGAGGGAAAGAGAGAGAGAGAGAGAGACCGCACCGTAGTCACTTGGAGGGACAGAGAGAGAGAGACCGCACCGTAGTCACTTGGAGGGATAGAGAGAGAGAGAGAGACCGCACCGTAGTCACTTGGAGGGACACTCCCGAGGTTTCAAGGAACACTCACTATTTCTCTTTGTTAAGTATCACCTTTTTGCACTAATTGTGATGTGATTAATAAATCGGTTTTGCCTTTAACCGTAATACCAGTACCAGTGGTGATCTTGTTGTTGTCAGGAACCAGTCCTTAGATTGGATCAGATTATAATCCTGAAAATAGTGGTTTAAATCCTACAATTGGCGACCACGAAGGGACTATTTCTGACAACAGCTAAAACCTGGTGGGGGATAGTTACATAAAATAAATTGATTATTTTTCCAGTAAAATGCAGTGAGTGGAGGATAGTTACAGAATATAAATTAATTATTTCTCCAGCAAAATGCAGTGAGTGGGGGATAGTTACAGAATATAAATTGATTATTTCTCCAGTAAAATGCAATGAGTGGGGGATAGTTACATAATATAAATTGATTATTTCTCCAGTAAAATGCAGTGAGTGGAGGATAGTTACATAATATAAATTGATTATTTCTCCAGTAAAATGCAGTGAGTGGGGGATAATTACATAATATAAATTGATTATTTCCCCATTAAAATGCAGTGAGTGCAGTGCACACCCACCACGGGTGGCCTCATAAAATGAGGACAATCAGTTCTTCTTTCCTTGGTGAGAGGTTTCTTCAATCTGGGGATTTAGTTCAGTGATAGAGCGCATGTTTTACATGTGTTGAGATCCTGGGTTCAACTCTCAGCATCTTCCAAAATAATTTTTCACCTGAATTACCCACGGAAAGTTGAATGACGTTTTTTGAGCTCAGCGAGTTCCAACTTCTGAGGCTCCACAAGCATTAAATTGTCCCGGAGCGGGACTTCATCTCTCGGTCCCCTCAACAGCTCAACTCAAAGCAGCCGCCGACTGAGGGGAATGTGTGACGGTGCAATATCGAGCGAGCAGTCCCAGCTCTTGTTCCTGTTTGACGCTCTGTCATTCTTCCATCTCACTTTATGATTCAGAGGTTGGATTTCAGCCTTGTCACTGACCATTAGCGATTGGGTTTTTTTATTTCCGCAGATTTTTTTTGGAAAGTTCAAAGTAAAGAGGAGCAGAAACCCCGTGAACTGAAGCAGAGGTTGAACATTGTGAACACGCGGGACCGCTGGGCATCTCGATGTCCTGGAGAGACGGAGCAGAAAGCTCACGGCTTCACTTCTAAAGTGTCTGCTTGTTTATTTCTCAGGTATCTTTTGCCCCGTGGGGATGTAGCTCAGTGGAAGAGCACATGCTTTGCATGTATGAGGTCCTGGGTTCAATCCCCGGCATCTCCAAACAAGTTACATTTTGGATTCAACTGTGAGAATATCATCTGAGACTCGCCTCACATTCACACACAAGGAGAGACAAGAGTTTCTTCACCTCGCGAAAAACCGAACGCTCCGCACAGAATATAATTCAATGGGAGAGCGCCCACGGTGTTTCAATGGCTCCCATCTCATGGTTGAACAGCTTGCCCAGTGATCGATTATTTCCAGTTTCACAGATTGGGGGGAAGCAGCGGACCGGCATCCGACCACAAAGAGGGAAGAATAGTCTGGATGTTGGGAGCTTCTTCTTTTCCCAGAGAGGAGTGAGCATCTGGAATGCATTCCCGGCTGGTGCGGGGGGTGCTGACCCTCTCTGGTGTGGTGGGTGCTGACTCTCTCTGGTGCGGGGGGTGCTGACCCTCTCTGGTGTGGTGGGTGCTGACTCTCTCTGGTGCGGTGGGCGCCGACCCTCTCTGGTGCGGTGGGCGCCGACCCTCTCTGGTGCGGTGGGCGCCGACCCTCTCTGGTGCGGTGGGTGCTGACTCTCTCCGGTGCGGTGAGTGCTGACTCTCTCTGGTGCGGTGGGTGCTGACTCTCTCCTGTGCGGTGGGTGCTGACTCTCTCCGGTGCGGTGAGTGCTGACTCTGACTCTGGTGCGGTGGGTGCTGACTCTCTCTGGTGCGGTGGGTGCTGACTCTCTCTGGTGCGGTGGGTGCTGACTCTGACTCTCTCTGGTGCGGTGGGTGCTGACTCTGACTCTCTCTGGTGCGGTGGGTGCTGACTCTGACTCTCTCTGGTGCGGTGGGCGCTGACTCTCTCTCCGCCTTCTCGAGGGATCTGGACCGGTTCTTGACTGGGGCAGAGATCGCATCATATAGAAGGTGAGTGGTTTTTTTCTGGATTTTTTTCTGGTTTGTGACCGCTCCCAGGAGATTCCATGTTCCCGGTGGGTGGGGCTGGTGGTGTGTGTAGGAAGTGTCCAGTCACGATGCTCCAGGCATGTGGGGCAGGATTGATGAACCAGCTGGTCTTTTCCTGCCCGTCATGTCCGTCTGTAACCCCAGATCGTTAAGGTGTTTTTAGTGAAGTGATCTTTAAACACAAAACCCTCACCTGGGACAAGTCCTGCGTCCGTCTGTCGTGAAATGAGATTCAATGCTGTCTGGGCCTCACCTTGTCCTCCTCCTTTTACATTATTATATTGTCCGCACACGGTGATATGTTTGGTTAAGATGAAAATACAAATTATCCGCTCTGGGCTCCTCCAGTCTCTCTGTGTTTCTCTCTCCTCCTAACCTGACTGTCAGATAATAGTAACTGGTGTCCTCTCCATCCCGTTCTCAACACCCAGACACGACGACTTACTGAATAAATTCAACACTCACAGACAGTCCAGTGTCAGACAGTTACAGACGGTTTCTCTCCACCTTTCCTTACAGGACTGGCGAAGGATGAATGCCCCGTCAGACCGGTTGATATACAGTAAAAGGGACAGTGACCGTCTCACCAATAGCACCGGAGGTCTGTTCACAGACACAGAATCAGTCTTTCCCTTTCTATCAGTGTGTCTATATTACGCTCAGTAACAGTATCCCGCCTCCTTGTACAGCACTAGGGAGAGAGAAAGACAGACAGACAGAGAGAGACACACAGACAGACACAGTATCAGTCTCACACTTCCCATCAGTGTGTCCGTTTCACACTCAGTAACAATATTCCACCTTCATGTACAGCGCTAGAGAGAGATAAAAACAGACAGGCACAGTATCAGAATTACACTTCCTATCAGTGTCTCTGTATCACTCTCAGTAACAGTATCCCACCTTCATATGCTGTACAAAAGAGAGAGAGAGAAACTGACCTGTAATGTCCCGTTTTCACAGAGTAACAAATTGGAAAATATTCCATTCCAAATGCTATTCCAAGGTGGAGTGACAGAAGATGCAGTCTCATCTCTCACTGATATTATTTCAGAGACAGACACATTATTAATCCCACTCTCAGGGACAGTGTCACACATTTAACCCTCTCTTGCATGTTGTCCCCTCTGCAATCTTGCAGCTCAGGGCCGTTCTGCATTACTCTCAGTGACCGAGAGTTTCACTCCGATTGAAATAAACTGGGACTGTTGCTGCCTGATATTAATCCTACACGGTCCCAGCAAATACACCGACTCCCACTTTCCTCCCCCGTTTCTCCAGGATTGGTTTGAGGAATCCTCCCTCCAGTTTCGGAGTCAAACGTTACTTTATCAGTAAGGGAGCCAAGAATGAACAGAACCCATTGGCTCATTCCACAGCCGCTCACTTTATCTCTGAAAGACTCTTTCCCATCAAAATTCCCCGAGAGAAACAGCAGGGATGGAAACCTCGAGTTTAATAGTTGGAGATTGTAAAGTCAGTCTGGATTCCAGCGTTAGGCACTGGTGGAATCCCATCTGTTTCCCATTCTGGTGCCTGTTCCTGCACTGCCTGTGGAGCCCATTCCCTCTGACCTTTCCCCCAGACCCACTTCCTTTGCTCAGACAGGCGGGAATGGAGAGATCACGGCCCCCGGGGGAAGGGAGCAAAGAGCAGCCTCGTTACAGCAGCTCATCGCTCCGGGACCGTGTCCGCAGATGGGCTCAGAGATCGGCATTGAGTCCGGGGGAAGGGCAGGGGGAGTCCGGGGGCTGTTTGTAAGAGGCGGAGTGGATCAGGAACTGGTCCCGGAACATGGAGTGAGAGGGGGGAAGGGAGAGGTCATTCTCGGGCTGTGTGTGGACAGGGTGTGTCCAGGGGAAGGGAGAGAATGGGAAGAACCTGCTATTAAAACCATTGCTGCTTTCTCTCCCCAAACCAGGAGTGAATGGTCCTGGTTTAGTTCCAGTCTCCCCCTGTTTATTGTTATTGGACAGTGAAGAGTGGAAACAGAGCCGGACAGTAAGGATGTGGGGAGTTATACAAAGAGCATCTATTGCAGGCATCAGGTGAGAAGTGTGAAGGACACAATTTAAACAGCGACTGTTATATTTGGGTTGAACGATTAGTCCCATGGGAGAGGGGATTAGAAACCTGACCTGGACAAAGGTCCCTGCCCCATCGGGTAGTCCCATTCATGGATCAGTGCAGGGGTTGGGTTGTGTCTGGATGTCACTAAATTGTTGTAAAACAGCCCAACACACCTGGTGTGCAGAAGCTGAGTGCTGCAGTGGAGTCAGACACTGACACTGTTTGTATCACTGGTTTTCATTTGTGGATATTCAAAATGATCATTAGAGATATTAAACTGATCACTTTTCCATTTTCAACCTCACCATTTCTTGAGTTACAAGAGATCATTTTCTTTCCACAGGCGAATCCTTGAATGATCCAGAATGAATGTGATGTTTCCTCCACCCGAGGCACAAGGAGGAGTGCAGCCAGCTCCTTCTCACACACAGGAGGTACATTATCACCCACAGAGCACAGAGACACAGACAGGTCATCAGTTCCACAGTCTCAGACAGTAGAAGTTGTCAGTCCCACACTGATCCCAAGTTCCAGAGACACAATTTCAATCCAACATTCAAACAGAGCGGGTGAGGCAGACACTGTTCCATTTGCCCCGAACTCTGTCCCGCTGACAGGCAGATACAAAAATCCCAGTCCAAAATCACACTCTCAGATTGAAAGGCACTGTGTCAATCTCACAATAGGGCAACATAGCTACGAATTAAATACCAGAGAGAAATCACACATGGTACCCGATTGAAAGGGACAGAATGAATCCCAATAATGTACCCGAGATTCCAATTGAATACTAGCCCAGAACTCTCTCACACATGACTTTAATACATGAAATATCCATTCGAAAAGTGTACCATTTGCTACAAATCCAAACCTCACGTACAGTATCGATTGAGAAATACTGAAAGATAGTAAACCTGAGAAGCAAATTAGATACCTGTTCAGAATGCACTCGCAGAATGAAATTTAAAGATAGAGTATCAATTCTATTAGTGCAGACTGAGATACACATTATATACCAGTCCAAAAATCTCATACAATATTAGACTGAAAGATACAATATCAATTCCATTTCTACAGACTGATCTACACATTACAAACCAATTCAAAAATGTCACCTTATCAGTTTGAAAGATTCATTATCATCCACAATAGTACTCAGATTTAATAGTAGTCCAAAAAGCACACAAATTATCTGATTAAAACCTCCAACACCAAATCCTAAAGTTTGTCCATATTTACAAATTAAATAAGGAGTAAAACTCTTCAAACATTAAGATATTAAAGCTAAAGTATTGAACGCAATAATGTAATCTGAGAGAATAATTACGTACAGATACAGAATGAATCTCACATTCAGATACAGTACCAGAGACACACAGACACAGAATGAATCCAACACTCACAGATACAGAAGGAATCCCAAACTCACATACAGTACTAGAGACTGACAGACACAGAGTTAATCCCACACTCTCATCAAGTACCAGGGACTGATAGGTACAGTATGAATCCCACACTAACATGCAGTATGAGTAACTGCATATTTAGGATGAATTCAACTCCCACATACAGTCATGGGGACTGTATATAAAGAATGAGTCCCACACTCACACGGAGTACGAGAGACTGACAGATACAGAATGAATCCCACACTAACACACAGTATGAGAGACTGCCTATAAAGAATGAATCACAAACTCTCACACACAATGCTGACAAGATACAGAATCAATCCCAAGTTCACACACAGTACCAGAGACTGAGAGATACAGAATGAATCCCACACTCACACACTGTACCAGAGACTGACAGATACAGAATGAATCCCACTAAACTATCAGAGAATCAGCACAGACCAGGGATCAGGGCCTTTACCCAGTAAACTATCAGAGAATCAGCACAGACCAGGGATCAGGGCCTTTCACCTGTCGGAGAGAACATTGTATCACAGATCGCTTGTGATAAACCTGCACATTCTGATTTACAGCCGTGCATAACAGATGTTTGTAGCTGCGATGGCCGAGTGGTTAAGGCGTTGGACTCGGAATCCCCTGGGGATTTCCTGCGTACGTTCGAATCCTGTTCCCAGTGATACTTCTTAAAGTTATTTTTACTGCTCAAATAACGATGAACTGGAGTTGACGAACCGCATTCCCTCTCTCAGAGAGACTCTCCAGCGCGGCTCATGCTTTTAATTCGGAGCCCAATGGTCTCTTGCAAAATTGCAAGACACGTGAAGGAATCTCTCCCAAGCTCCATCTTAAATTCTGCCCGTTCGCAGAACTTCACATTGATACTATTTCTTCCTATACTTTGATCCCACCTTGTCTCTGACTCTCTGTGTTTTTCCCTCATGGACTTCTCAGGCTTCGTTGAACAGCCACGGATGATCGAACCTGGAACACCGGCAGTGAAGGGTAAAGATGGAAAGACTGAGACGGGGGGAGAAGCAAAGGTGCAACCCAGCTGATGAATTCGTAACTAATGTCCACACATTTATGTCTCTTCACCCTCACAGTGAAAAATCAGCAATTTGAGTCCAGTCCACTTATGGTAGAGTGGATAATATGTGGATGTTGAGACAGACACCAATCGAACCGTTGCCGTGGTGATGAAAGCTCCGAATCCTAAACACTGAACCACAAGGTAATGCTGAAAATTCTTTGCTGTGAACAAGCAGACCAACGCGGCCTTTCCCACTCGCCCCTTTGTAATTCAGGTCATTTTCGTGTCAGACAAGCTGCTCGCACAAAATGGCATTTTCTGTTCGAAGGACTATCGGGACAGAAGGTGATGTTCAGGCAATGACAACACCAAGTGCAAGTAGGCATGCACATGGAATGGAAAGTGAGGGAAAATACTCCCACAAGCTGCTGATGGACATGTTTCCATTTCCAAAATTCACACACCGAATCAATGCAGCTCCTGGGAAAACTCCAAGGCAACACAGGTCTATCGGGCATCGTTTGAAGCAACTGGCAGTTTAAAGTGTCATCTCCTGCTGCTCCTGTGGGGAGTGAGGGAGACACACTGTCGGTATCTGCCTACAGTTTGATTTTGTACAGAACTGTGCAGAGAAGGAGCAAATATAGCGGGGCTGTGAGATATTCTATATTATTCATATTTGACCAGAGGAATATCCGCAGTCAGAAGCTGAAAAGAAGGGAGAGATAAGAGGCCTGAGAATAAACACAGAGCTGAATGAATCACGGAAGAGTGAAAGAAAAATAAATGTCATCAGTTCCATGAAAAATAAATGTCATCGGTGCTCAATCCTGGGAGCTCCCCGATGGACTGGTGGTTAAAATTCAGTGCTCCCATCACCGGGTGGTTCCATTCCCAGTCACAGAATTAAATTTAACAAGAGTTATGAACTTAATAAATAATTACATGAAGCTAATTAAACCCTGTTCGTAGTTGAATGACTGTTTTAATCACCATTAATCAACCAATAATGTTCTGTTTCAGACTGAAGGAGATGCTGACGTGGTTACCGAGAGACAGTCAAAACTTTAATAAGATTTTTGTGCTTTGCATGTGATGAAATTTCATCATTTTATAGACTGCATCTTAAATTTAACATTAACAGGCAATTGTCGCCGTTTATCACAGGAACGCCCAAACCGGTTCTCCGATGAAGATGAAAGTAACGCAACGGGGAACATCTGATACAACACGAAAGGCATCGGGCTATGATAAAAATCCCCACCGTTTTGCTTTTCCAAAATAAAGGGTGTGACATTTATTCTCTGCTCAGTTATTGTGATCGTCGAGTGGCGAGAGGGTGGATTTGGAATTCCTGAGCGACCGCACTGCGCATTTTCCAGATCTGCTTGGAGCACCAATCCCTTCAATTCATCACTTACAGGGACAATTCGATTCCCGGTTTCTTTTCCCAGAGCTTGGCGAGATCTTAAAAATTGAGAGCGACCAATATCAGAGCGAACCTCGTCACCGACATGCTCACAGATACAGAGCGGCCACACTCTGCTTCAGTGTGATGAAAGCCCAGAGCGGTTTCAAGGTCGAATGCAATTGTAAACAAAGCTCATTCAATGAAAGTGCAGGTCATTGAGGTGCCTTTAAAGTCCTGATTGTTTGAACTGAACTTCTTCCGAGACCGCGTGAGATTCAGGTGGAGTGATTTGGGGACTTCTTTTCCCTCTCAGCAAAAGTCTGAACCGCAGCTCAAGATAAAAAGTCTAGGGTTAAATTAGGGTTTCTCCAGGGTATGAACCTCGAATCGAGAATTAAACCCCGAACTCAACGAGCCCAGAAACAAGAACATGTCACGGGCACATTCTGTGAGAGGGCTGTCTGCATAATGAAAAGGCATTTTTGAAGAGACCATCTGATCAGTTCCGTGTTGGCTGCTGAACAAAACACAAACACAGCACTGTGTGCTTCTCAAATTCACTAAACACCATGAATTACACAAAGGCACCGCTGGGAGTTGAACCCAGGATCTTCTGTTTACGAGACAGGTGCTTGAACCAACTAAGCCATGGAGCCAATTCATGGTACTGTTTCCCACCTCCTCTCATTAATATCTATCAGCAACACGTCACATTCTGTTGTGGGTTCAGACTGTTTGATCTTTGTCGATTTCGCTTGCCCGTTTCCCTGTGAATCCCGATACTGACTGCGTTTCAGGCTGTGTTTATCTTTCTGTGTCCATCAGTGCTTTGATACACGGATGAATATTTGTGCTTCTGTTTGTTACTTTAAATAAATTAGGGATGGACAATTCTCGCTCTGACACTGAAGAACTAATTGAGCAAATTTCACAGTGAAGAGTTGTTTATTGTGGTGCTGAAACTAAAAAAAATCGTAAAAGGTGCAAAGAGGGAAAACGAGAAAAACTTGTGAATGAAATTAAGGACAACTTTCAAGGTTTTTACACGTATATTATGAGAAAGAAGGGTGACTAAGAGTAATGTGGGCCCCTTAAAGACAGATGGAGGTGATATTGTAATTGAAAATCAGGAAATGGCAGCCTTTTTTGACACTCACAGAAAAGCATGAGGATAATGTACCAGAGACACGAGGAAAACTGAAAATAAATCAAGGGGATTCAGTGTCAGTAAAATAATGGTATTGGAGAAAACAATTAGACTAAAGATAGACAAATCTCCAGGACCTGATGTTTACCATCCCAGGGGACTAAGGGGAATAGGTGAGGAAATTGTACATGCTTTAGTCATGATCGTTCAAAACTCTCTTGATTCAGGAATTGTTCCATGGATTGAAAAAATTCAAATGTCATTCCATTATATAGGAAGGGTAGGAGAGATAAAGCAGGAAATTATAGACCTATTAGTCTGACGTCTGTTGTGGGGAAGTTACCAGTATCTGTTATTAGGGAAAGAATGACTGAGCACTTGGATAAACCTGAATTGATCAGAGAGAGTCAGCATGGATTTGTAAAGGGTAAGTCAAGTCTAACGAAACTGGTTGAACTTTTTGAAAATGTGACTAATGTGGTAAATGATGGAGTGTCTATGGGTGTTATGTGCATATTGACTTCCAGAGGCATTCATTAAGGTTTAGCATCAGAGACTGTTAACAGAAATGAGAACATGTGGAATTTATAGCAACCCATTGAAATGGCGAGGGAGTTGGTTTGGAGGTAGGAGACAGAGAGTAGGGTTAATGGGTATGTACTCAAATTGATAGGATGTGGTTAGTGGTGTCCCCCAGGGATCTGTACCGGCAAATCATCTTTTTATTATATATATAAATGAGGTAGATAAAGAAATAGAGAGCGGTATATCCAGGTTTATCGACGACACCAAGTTAAGAGGCACAGTGAGTAGTGTAGATGGGAGCATAAAGTTGTAAAAGGAAATTGATAGATTCAGTGAGTTGGTAAAACTGTGTCAGATGGAGCTTACATAGAATTACATCGAATGTACATCACAGAAACAGGCAATTCGGCTCAACTAGACTATACCGGTGTTTATGCTGCAGACGAGCCTCCTCCAACCCCTCTTCATCTAACCCGATGAGCAAACCCGAATATTCCTTTCTCCTCCATGTGTTTATCCAGCTTCACCGTAAATGCATCCATGCGATTTGCATTAACTACTCCTTGTGGGAGCGAGCTGCACATTCTAACGCCTCTCTGGATAAATATGTTTCTCTTGAATGCCAGATTGGATTTATTGATGACTATTATATTCATGGCCCGAAGTTTTGACGTCCCCACTCCCAAAAGTACAAACACCTTATCTACATCTGACCTATCAAACCCTTGCATAATCTTAAAGTCCTGTATCAGGTCACCCTCAGCCTTCTCTTTTCTATACAAAAGAGCCCCAGAGTGTTCAAAGTTTCAATATGGGGAAGTGTGAGACCATCCACTTTGGCCCTAAGCAAGATAAATCAGAGTATTTTCAAAATGGCGAGAAGCCAGGAACTGTGCGTGAGCAGAGATACTTCGGGAAATCACGAAGAGTTGGCAGACAGGTGCAAAAAATAATTAAAATGGCGAATGGAATGTCGGCCTTCATCTCAAGGGAACTGGAATTCAAAAGGGTGGAAGTTATGTTAGAATTCTATAAACTCTGCTAAGGCCACATTTAGAGTACGGCATTCAGTCCTGGGCACCAGACCTCAGGAAGGATATATTGGCCTTGCAGGAGGTGCAACGCAGAAAGACCAGAATGATACCGGGGCTAAAATGGTAACATTATGAGGGCAAGTTGTGTGGACAAGGTTTGTATTTCCTCGTGAAGAGAGGATTAAGTGGTGATGTAATTCAGGTGTTGAAGGTGATTCAATGATCCAATGGTGGGTGTGTGAGTTGGTGCTGAATCGGTCCCCTTCAGTGAAGAGAGGGTCAGCGGGCGCCTGACAGACACGGCTCGGAACGGGACTCGCTTCTCTCCGGCGGCAGCGGCTGGTTTAGAGAGATCTCTCTGTCTGCTGCTGTTACTCCGCCTCCCGCACTCTGGGAGAACCGCGGAGGTCGGTCCTCATTTTTCTCTTATGGATCCGGCTCCATCCGTTTACTGTTGACGGGAGTGCGTCTGATACCAAGTCAGTCAGAAGCGGGTGCAAATCACAACATAGGCACAGGCCCAAGGACTGGGGACTGGTTTGATATTGGGTCCTTTTTAAGGGACAGGCTGTAGAATGTTTGTATAATAATAATGATCAGAAGTAACTTTGATACAATGAAGTTTTTTTCAGTTATTTCCCATTTCCACCCTCACCAGTTTTATACAGTAACAGGTAACAATGTTTGAGGGATGTGATGTCCAGTGTTGGTGGAATCAGTGTAATTTAACTTGATAACAAGAATCTCTTGTCTATCCCAGGCTCTTACCTTAGGTTTAGACCCTCACCTCGTTTAAAATCGGTCACTCACTGATATAAATAAACGAGTAAGAATCCCGAACCCTCAGCGGGGATATTTGTTCCGATACTTAATGACTGTCCCAATTTCCACTGAAATTCTCAATCAGCAAATCCCAGAGGCTGTTTCGGGTTTGACAAACTGTGAAACAGATTGTTTTAAAAGCCGGAAAGAGGGAAAAACTGGTGGTTGATATGAAGTGTTATACATTATCTCTTTCTGTTTCAGATTTACAATTTCTCTTTGTGTGTTACTGACAGGAGAGGCTATAACGGAGCCCAGTGACTGGGTAACGAGCTGCACTGAGTCATTGGCCTGTGTTACAGACCGGCTCGTTGGACCTGCTCATTTCGTGAACTCGCTGGTGTCTCAGCACGTGTGATGACTGAGTGAATCCCTTCCCACACACGGAGCAGGTGAACAGTCTCTCAACCAATGGGCATGCGATGATGTGTCAGCAGTTCATTTCTGCTTTTAAGCTCTTCTCACAGTCACTGCATTAAAAGGTCACTCAATAGTGTGAACAAGTTAATGTTTCAGAAGGTGGGATGATCGAGTGAATCTCTTCCCACACACGGAGCAGGTGAAAAGTCTCTCCCCAGTGTGAGTGCGTCGATGTCTCAGCAGTTCGTTTCTGATTTTAAATCTCTTCCCACAGTCAGAACATTTAAAGGTCTCTCAGTGTGAACTCGCTGGTGTTTCAGCAGGGAGGATGACCAAGTGAATCCCTTCCCACACACTGAGCAGGTGAACGGCCCCTCCCCAGTGTGAGTGCGTTGGTGTGTCAGCAGATTAAATTTGCTTTTATACCTCTTCTCACAGTCAGAACATTTAAAAGGTCTCTCATCGGAGTGAACTCGCTGGTGTCTCAGCAGGTTGGATGGCCGAGTGAATCTCATCCCACACACAGAGCAGGTGAACGCCCCCTCTCCAGTGTGAACTCGCTGGTGTTTCAGCAGGGTGGATGACCCAGCGAATCCCTTCCCATACACAGAGCAGGAGAACGGCCTCTCCCCAGTGTGAGTGCGTTGGTGTGTCAGCAGATTAAATTTGCTTTTAAACCTCTTCTCACAGTCAGAACATTTAAAAGGTCTCTCATCGGAGTGAACTCGCTGGTGTCTCAGCAGGGTGGATGACCGAGTGAATCTCTTCTTACACACAGAGCAGGTGAACGGCCTCTCCCCAGTGTGGGTGCATTGGTGTGTCAGCAGATTACATTTGCTTTTATACCTCTTCCCACAGTCACAACATTTGAAAGGTCTCTCATCGGAGTGAACTCGCTGGTGTGTCAGGAGGGTGGATGACAGTGTGAATCTCTTCCCACACACGGAGCAGGTGAACGGCCTCTCCCCAGTGTGAACTCGCTGGTGTGTCAGAAGGTGGGATGACCGAGTGAATCCCTTCCCACACACAGAGCAGATGAACGGTCTCTCCCCAGTGTGAGTGCGTTGGTGTTTCAGCAGTTCAATTTTGCTTTTAAACCTCTTCTCACAGTCAGAACATTTAAAAGGCCTCTCCCCAGTGTGCACTCGCTGGTGTGTCAGAAGCTCAGATGACCGAGTGAATCCCTTCCCACACACAGAGCAGATAAACGGCCTCTCCCCAGTGTGAGTGCGTTGGTGTGTCAGCAGATTACTTTTGCTTTTAAACCTCTTCTCACAGTCAGAACATTTAAAAGATCTCTCATCAGAGTGAACTCGCTGGTGTGTCTGGAGGCTGGATGACCGAGTGTATCCGTTCCCACACGTGGAGCAGGTGAACGGCCTCTCCCCTGTGTGAACTCGCTGGTGTGTCAGGAGGACAGATGACTGAGTGAATCCCTTCCCACACACGGAGCAGGTGAACGGGTTCTCCCCAGAGTGAACTCGCTGGTGTGTCAGCAGGGTGGATGACTGAGTGAATCCCTTCCCACACACGAAGCAGGTGAACGGCCTCTCCCCAGTGTGGGTACACTGGTGTGTCAGCAGATTCCTTTTGCATTTAAACCTTTTCTCACAGTCAGAACATTTAAAAGGTCTCTCCCCTGTGTGAACTCGCTGGTGTGTCTGGAGGCTGGATGAAATCGTGAATCCCTTCCCACACATGGAGCAGGTGAACGGCCTCTCCCCCGTGTGAGTGCGTTGGTGTATCAGCAGATTAATTTTGCTTTTAAACCTCATCTCACAGTCAGAACATTTAAAAGGTCTCTCATCAGAGTGAACCAGCTGGTGTGTCTGGAGGCTGGATGACCGAATGAATCCCTTCCCACACACGGAGCAGGTGAACGGCCTCTCCCCAGTGTGACGGCGTCGATGAGTTTCCAGCTCTGAAGGGTAATTGAATCCCTTCCCACAGTCCCCACATTTCCACGGTTTCTCCGTGGTCCGGGTGTCCTTGTGTCTCTCCAGGTTGGACGATCAGTTGAAGCCTCGTCCACACACAGAACACGTGTACGGTTTCTCCCCGCTGTGAATGGTGCGATGTTTTTTCTGGCTGTGTAACTGGTTAAAGCTCTTTCCACAGACAGTGCACTGGAACACTCTCACTCGTGTGTGTGTCTCGGTGCTTTTCCACTCACACTGATGTTTAAAATCTTCTCCCACAGACAGAACAGACAAACATTTCTCCTTCCACATTCAAAGGCCGATGATATTCAGGTCCTGATGAATCGAGTGACTCTGTCAGATCTTGACGTGATCTTTGGTTTGAGTTTCCCTCTGCAAATCCTCCCCTGTAAAAGGAGTTTATAAAAGTTATCACTGTAATTACAGGATAGAAATTCAGATCAGATAACTTTACATTCTATGGAACATTACTTCCTCTCTCATTACTCAAAGCTGTAAATCCCCGTCCCACACACTCTCCCTCCTCCCTGTGCTGAAATCCGAATCCATCGCATCATCTTTCAGTGGCCCTAAACCATAAGTGAAATGGTGAGAGAGAAATGTGAGAGTGAGTGTGAGTGAGAGAGTGAGTGTGAGAGAGTGAGTGAGTGTGAGAGAGTGTGTACAGCAGTGGGCTCGGTGTGGAGAATGAAGTGGGGCAGGTGGAGCATGTTTCGTGGGGCAGCAGTGATCATAATCTCATTAGGTTTAGAACAGTTATGGAAAAGGACAGGGGACAGTCAAATGTGAAAATACTTAACTGGAGGAGGGCAAATTCCAGTGAGTTAAAAAGGGATCTTGTCCAGGTGGATTGGTATCAAAAATTGGCAGGCAGAACAGTAATTGAACAGTGGGAGGCCTTCAAGGAGGAGTTGGTTTGGGTACAGAGTAGACAGATTCCCACGAGGAGGAAAGGAACAGCATCCAAAGCTCGAGCTCCCTGGATGACTGAAGATATGGAGATCACCATTTCTCCTTCATTTACAGACGCTCCCCGACCGATCACCATTTCCCCTTCATTTGCAGACGCTCCCCGACCGATCGCCATTTCACCTACATTTACAGACGCTCCCCGACCGATCACCATTTCCGCTTCATTTACAGACGCTCCCTGACCGATCACCATTTCCCCTTCATTTGCAGACGCTCCCCGACCGATCGCCATTTCCCCTACATTTACAGACGCTCCCCGACCGATCACCATTTCCGCTTCATTTACAGACGCTCCCTGACCGATCACCATTTCCCCTTCATTTACAGACGCTCCCTGACCGATCCCCATTTCTCCTTTATTTACAGACGCTCCCTGACCGATCACCATTTCTCCTTCATTTACAGACGCTCCCTGACCGATCCCCATTTCCCCTTCATTTCCCGGCGGGTAGTGAGGGGGGGATAATGTTCACTGTTTTATATTCGGGTCTGGGGCCGCACTCGGGGTTTGTAAAGCCTGAGCCTGGGCCTGAGCCCGGACCCGGGCCCCGGGGTTTATTGAGCCTCTTGCTCCGATCCTCTGACCTGCACCGAACGCGCTCCTCCCGCAGCCTCGACTGGCCGCGCATGCTCAGGACACACTGACCGGTAATGAGTCACTACTGCGCCTGCGCACTGGGCTCCACTGATTCAGATCGGGCACAATCTGAACCGCGCTGCACGCTGGGTGATGCAGCCGCCATTGATGATCTTAATACCAGGCCGAAAAACAAAGACATTGGAAGCAGATAATTCAAGTGTTTAGTTTATAATATAAATAATTCAATCGTTCATTCATTTCATAAATAATTGAACAGTTCAATTCATTAAATAATCAATTGTTTAATTTGTTACATAAACAATTAGTGTTTATTTATTGTATCATAAAAATAATTCAATAGTTTAATTCATCATATAAATATTCCTTTGTTTAATTTATTATATAAAGAATTCAATATTTAGTTGAATTATTTATATAATGAATGAAACACTTGAATTATTTACATAATAAATTGGATACAAAATTGTTGTGGAGGGTTGTTTTTCAAACTGGAGGCCTGTGACCAGCGGTGTGCCTCAGGGATCGGTGCTGGGTCCGCTGTTATTTGTTATTTATATTAATGATTTGGATGAGAATTTAGGAGGCATGGTTAGTAAGTTTGCAGATGACACCAAGATTGGTGGCATTGTGGACAGTGAAGAAGGTTCTCTCGGATTGCAACGGGATCTTGATAAATTGGGCCAGTGGGCCGATGAATGGCAGATGGAGTTTAATTTAGATAAATGTGAGGTGATGCATTTTGGTGGATCGAATCGGGCCAGGACCTACTCCGTTAATGGTAGGGCGTTAGGGAGAGTTATAGAACAAAGAGATCTAGGAGT
Source organism: Heptranchias perlo (assembly GCF_035084215.1). NCBI lineage: Eukaryota > Metazoa > Chordata > Chondrichthyes > Hexanchiformes > Hexanchidae > Heptranchias > Heptranchias perlo. The sequence goes on along the minus strand of NW_027139630.1, from coordinate 2,321 downwards.
ACAGGTTCATTGCTCCTTGAAAGTGGAGTCACAGGTGGATAGGGTGGTGAAGAAGGCATTCAGCATGCTTGGTTTCATTGGTCAGAACATTGAATACAGGAGTTGGGATGTCTTGTTGAAGTTGTACAAGACATTAGTAAGGCCACACTTGGAATACTGTGTACAGTGCTGGTCACCCTATTATAGAAAGGATATTATTAAACTAGAAAGAGTGCAGAAAAGATTTACTAGGATGCTACTGGGACTTGATGGTTTGACTTATAGGGAGAGGTTGGATAGACTGAGACTTTTTTCCCTGGATAGTGGGAGGTTTCGGAGTGATCTTATAGAAGTCTATAAAATAATGAGGGGCATAGATAAGGTAGATAGTCAAAATCTTTTCCCAAAGGTCGGGGAGTCTATAACGAGGGGGGATAGATTTTAGGTGAGAGGGGAGTGATACAAAAGGGTCCAGAGGGGCAATTTTTTCACTCAAAGGGTGGTGAGTGTCTGGAACGAGCTGCCAGAGGCAGTAGTGGAGGCGGGTACAATTTTGTCTTTTAAAAAGCATTTGGACAGTTACATGGGTAAGATGGGTATAGAGGGATATGGGCCAAGTGCAGGCAATTGGGACTAGCTTAGTGGTATAAACTGGGCGACATGGACATGTTGGGCCGAAGGGCCTGTTTCCATGTTGTAAACTTCTATGATTCTAATTGTTTCTTTATATAATAAATTTAACACTTGTATTATTTTTCTAATGATTTGAGCTTTTGAATTATTTATATCATAAATTAAACATTTGAATTATTTAGATAATCAAATAATCAATTCAATTATTTATATAATAAATTAAAGAATTGTTTCTTTATATAATAAATTTAACACTTGTATTATTCATGGAATGAATTATGCTATTGTATTATTTTTATAATAAATTAAACACTTGAATTATTTATATAATGAATTGAGCAATTGAATTATTTATACAATAAATAAAACAATTCATTATAAATTAAACTATTGGATTTCTGATATAATAAATTAGACACATGAATTATTATATCATAAATTAAGCTGTTAAATTATTTATATAATGAATTAATGCATTGAATTATTTATATAATATAAACTATTGAATTATTTATATAATTAAATAGTTGAACCAATTGTACATTAAATGAAATAATTATTGATATAATACATTAAACAATTGGCTTCTTTATATAATAAATTAAGCAATTGATTATTTTTATATTGAATTAAACTATTGAATTATTAACATTACATTTTAAACAACTGAATTATTTATATGATAAATTAAACAAAATAGCGGCCGGCGAGACGCAATCTTGGACAAAATGGCGGGCAACGCAGCCACCATCTTGGACAAAATGGCTGCAGGTGGCCGACAGAGTGCCCCCGGTGATCCCGCAGTGACCCCAGAATGTCCCAGTGACCCCAGAGTGATGGCAGAGTGCAGGCCGGGGGCATCCCAGACTGCAGCCGGTCATCCCAGACTGCAGCGGGTCAGCCCAGAGTGCAGCCTGGTCAGCCCAGAGTGCAGCCGGTCAGCCCAGAGTGCAGCCGGTCAGCCCAGAGTGCAGCCGGTCAGCCCAGAGTGCAGCCGGTCAGCCCAGAGTGCAGCCGGTCAGCCAGAGTGCAGCCGATGCAGAGTGGCGGCCTTTGTGTTTGGGCCACCACCACAACAACAACTTGTATTTATAATATATTATCTATATATTTATAATGTATTTATATATTTGTGTGTTATGGCACGGGGACAGCATGGAGAAAACGGCGGCCGGCGCGGCCCCCATCTTGGGAAAAATGGCAGCCATCCCTTCCCCCTCTCCCTGTTCAATCCCTTCCCCCTCTCTGTGTGATCTCCACCATCCTGTTTAAAACCAGTGACCCCCCAGTGTCCCCAGAATGTCCCAGTGACCCCCCCAGTGTCCCCAGAATGTCCCAGTGACCCCCCAGTGACCCCAGAATGTCCCAGTGATCCCTCAGTGTCCCTCAATGTCCCAGTGACCCCCCCAGTGTCCCCAGAATGTCCCAGTGACCCCCCCAGTGTCCCCTGGATGTCCCAGTGACCCCCAACCAGTGTCCTCTGAATATCCAGTGATCCCCAGAGTCCCCTGAATGTGCCAGTGATCCCCCAATGTCCTCTGAATATCCCCAGTGATCCCAGAGTAACCCAGACATACTCATGTGGCCCCCATCGGGTCCAGGCTGCGGTGAAGGTCTCAGTCAGTCAGTCCCCAGCGGAGAGAACGATTCTTGCCCAGGATTCACCCAGAGTAAACCCAGACATCACTCACGTGCCCCCATCGGGTCCA